>NC_045545.1:15706462-15981462 GCF_009769535.1 Thamnophis elegans | reverse complement strand
TTTGCTTGTCAGAAGATTGCAAAGGGGGATCACGTGATCCTGGGAAACTGCAACCATCATAAATATGAATCAGTTGCTCCAGGCGTCTGAATTTTGGACACATGGCCATGGGGATGCTACAATGGTCATAAGTGTGAATAATGGTCATGCCACTTTTTCAGTGCCGTTATAACTTTGAACAGTCACTAAACAAACTGTGGTAAGTCAAGGACTATCTGTAAACAGTTTTTTTCCTCTGGCCCATTTATGTAGCCGTTTCTATTATAACAAATTCTGTATGGTACTTAATTCAACTTCTCTTACTTAAAATATTGCTACAAAGCCAGATGAGGCATTATAGTTTGAAATTTCACAATCAATGATTTATTCATAAAGAAATCCATACATATCCATTAATTAATAGGATGAAACATAAGCAGAGCCTGCAGATGTAGACACTTTGAAATGCCCATAATTTTGGATACAATATAATCAGAGGCTTCCTCTATTTTATTCCAAATAAGAAGGCAGTTCCATATATGTTCTCCCTAAACTGTTTTACTATTTCAGGAAGAGGAAGAGAACTGCCCTATTATTTAAGAAGTTACCCAAATTAATAATAACATTAAAACTACTCAGTATCATATAATCAGTATCCATAATGCTGTCACTAAATAATTAAGTCTTTCAGAATGTGGCTACTACAGTAGTTTTATGGAACAGAGATTGGAACTACAGTGACAGTAGTACCATGTGCAACCTCCAAATCCCTTTTTTTGATTCTCCTTGCTATTATATGTTAATTTTTGATTATGTAATTAGAAAAAGTGGTGCTTGACATCTTATATTTAACACTCAACAGTTTTAAGAAACAAAAATCCCTGACACTCCATTCCTGAAAATATATATTGTTTGTCTGCCTGTTTTGTTTATCCATCATCCATCCATCCATCCATCCATCCATCCATCCATCCATCCATCCATCCATCCATCCATCCATCCATCCATCCTTACCTACATACATACCTTTCTCTCCATAAAAAATCACACTAGATTCCAAACACCATATTAAATATAGTTCTGGCACCACAAAAAACTAAATAACCTTCTACTTAGCAATGTTTTAGTATCTTATGGTTTAAGAGAGTGAAACTTTAACACAGCAAGTTAGAATAGGAATTTGAAGCAAAAACCTAGAGGATTTTAAAAACTTCTTTTCTTGTTAAAAATATGAAATACAAAAGAAAAATGTACACGGAACTGTGATAATTAAAAAAAAAAACGAAATGTGTTGAAAAAATTAAATATAACAAAAAATAGAATAACAAAAACATAGCTAAGTATAAGTATCTATAATGAAATTAATTTAATTGTTAAACATATTAAATCTGTATCATATAACAATCTAATGTGTCATCTTCTCATTTACAGGTTAGACAAACCTTTCAAAAATAGATAATGAATTAATATCCTGGATCCATTACTTAAAATTAGAACAATGATTCCAATTATATAAAATTATCTTCTTTTCTATACCTCATAAAATTATCTTCTTTTCTATACTTCAAGGTCAATAAAATTAACGCTCTTATTTTAGGAATAGAATTCAACATCACATTTAGATCTTTAAATAATATAGTTGGTTTTTGTCTCAGCTTTACGTTATACAATCCAGGATAGTGTATATAATTTTTCTTCTACTATTTTGCACAATAACTCCAAATGTTGCGTTGGGCTGAGAGACAGACTGATACCAAGTCAACCAATTCCCATACAAATGTTCTTGCCTAAGGAAGAATAGAACCCATGGTCTCCTAGTTTCTAGTCTAACACTGTTAATTACTACACCAGATTGGGTTTTTTTTCTCCTTTCCTAAATTATATTAACATGTACATAAATTTGAATTTAAAACAGAATTTCATTAGAAGAACAAAAGAATTTTAGTGAAAAAAGCCAAAATCACTCTTTGAGATTTGTTCCATGATCTTTTTATTTTTCCTTTCAGCATTATTTCCAGCTGTACAGCATTATTTCTTGAGAGGTAGTGTTCAGAAACCTTCCATATATGGTTGTATCATAGATTTGTACTAATTATAAGAGATACAGTTTTGTTGGGGTGGGACTCCATTTTACCTGTTATTTATATGTTTAGAGGTTTTGATCTAATTATAATGAATTATTTTCTTATGTGTATTATTCTTTTTGTTGACTATAGTATATAACTTGAAAGACACCACCTGTGGTAGTGTTGCCATAGGACGTAATAACAGTAATTATACAAACGTGATCATTTTATTGCTTAATGGTGCTTGTTTTTTTTATTTTTATTGCAAACATGAAATCACTGCCTTGCATGTCTTGATCTTGCAAACTTCTGTTAATGATGTGGAATCTCAGTAGTTTGATTTTGTAAATCCTTGCAATTAGCAAAGATGTAAATAGCTACCGGTAGCTGTTTGAACTTCGACACTACTTTCAAGATGCATAGTTTTCAAAATTACTTTTTTCTTTATACAAAGTAAATCTATTTGGCAAGTTAAGTACTTGTCCAGAACATTTTCATGTGAATAAATGGCTACAAATAAATACTCCTCAAAATCAAGAATAGGAAGATGATGATCGGGAAAGGATATAGAAGGCTTTTGTTACACATTTTTAATAGACAATACTGATTCTAATTAAATGTTCTAAATGTTCTAAACATTCTAATTAAGTGTTCTAATCCTGACACATTCTAATTAAAAGCACATGTCTTAGTGAGCAGGAGACTCAGTTTGTGCATGGACATGTGACAACTGCCGTATGCAAGTGTGCAGGTTACACTGAACATCAATTATCAACCATATGCTGATCAGCAGTGGGATTCACTTACTGTACCTTCCCTACCAGTTCGCAAATGTGAATGCACACACTGCATCTACTCATGCACACCACCTTCTGTGCATACACAGTGCTCACACATTATGTTATGGTGGGTGGGCGGAGTCTCCCGCAGCTGCTGCTACCGGTTTGCCCAAATTGGAGAGAACCAGCTAAATACCACCTCTGATGCTGGTGATACTTAGCTCTGTATAGTCATCTCAATGTCAACTGGAGATGCTGTCAAAGTCTTGCCCTGCAGTTTGGAAACTAATAAAGTCTGGATAAGTAAAAATAAATTGAAATTGAACCCCAACAAGACAGTTCATTGCAGTTTAATTGCCATATCAGATTGTTCTTTAATAGAGTGGGACTACCTCTGTGGGATAGGTCTGTGACTTGCAGCTATTCTTACATGGTAGGTGAAGGCCATTATCAGAACAATCTTTAACCAATATCAGCTGGTTACAGTTACAGCTGTTCCTGGAGAAAGAGGACATGGGTAGTTTACGCATTGCAAATCATCACCAATTTCTGCAATGTACTCTACACGACGATGCCTTTGAAGTTCACCTGGAAATTACAGTTCATCCAAAATAAAATGGTGCTAGTTACTAAGTTCATAGTACAGATTTTCTACAAGGTCTGCACTGATTATCAGTAGGTTTATGGGTTGCAATTCAAAGTACTAATTTTGAGTTCTAAAGCTTTACATGGCTTGGTACCAACATAACCTACATAATTAGAACTCTGATCAGAATTGAATGTGGTATGTTCAATGGTACCAGTGATTGAGGTAACTACCAGTTATATGTCTGCTTCAGTAGGAGGTTTTGTTTTCTGTTTATTCAACCATGCAAGTTGCAAATTCTGATTTTTTCTGTACATCTTCTTGTTAATGTATCAACTTAATATATACTCCCTACAGTATATATGGATCTTTCTTTGATGTTTTAGGTCAGTGTTGGTGAACCTTTTCGGCACCAAGTGCCGAAACGGGAGCATGTGCACACACGTGTGTGCCAGAAACCAGAACAGCAGCTGCCCAGTGCGCATGTGTGTGCCAGCCACCTGGTTTTACGGTTTCTGGTGTGCATACACACACACAAAGACAAACTAGCCGGAGTGCATGTGCATGCCAGAAACCAGAAGAGTAGCCACCTAGTGCACATGTGCGCAGTGTGAAAATGAAGAACCGGAAGACTAGTTGGCCAGTGTGTATGCGCCTTCCAGAAACTGGAAGATTATCCTCCCAGTGCACGCATGTGCATTGTGCAGCTGCTCTTCCGGTTTCCCATGCACGTGAAGACCAGCTTCTGGTGCCCCGGAACCCAAAAGAGCAATGGGTGAGAGCTTGTGTGCCCAGAGAGATGAGTCTACGTGCCACTTCCAGCATGTGTGCCATAGGTTCACCATCATGGTTTTAGGTTGTCCACTTACTGTAGAACAATTAGTCCAAAGGAGAAGTGTCATGTTTCCGCATGATGATTACAACTTGTAAACAGCACTGTGCCATTCACATTGCATGTTTGCATTTCCTCTGAAGTTATATTTATATATTTCAGACTCTCCCCACAGTTTCCAATAAAGAAAAATATACAATTGGAAATTGTGGGGAGAATCTGAAATACAGATAGTCCTAGAGTTACGACAATGATTGAGCCCAACATTTCTAAGATGAGACAGTTGTTAAGTGAGTTTTGCCCCATTTTATGACCTTTCTTACCACAGTTGTTAACTGAATCACTGCAGTTGTTAAATTAGTAACATGGTTGTTAAGTGAATCTGGCTTCTCCATTGACTTTGCTCATTTAGGACACTGCAACAGTCATAACTACAAACCAATTGCCAAGCACCCAAATTTTGATCCCATGAGTCTGGGGATGCTGCAACGGTCGGAAGTGTGAAAAATGGCCATAAGTCACTTTTTCAGTGCTGTTGTAGTTTTGAACAATCACTGTCAGGGTTCCAGGTAATAGCTCCATAAAAAGCAGAACTCTGAGGCAAGCACATATATTCCTTAAAGAACAGTTTTATTGGTCATATCATATTGGCACAAACTGGTGAAAACCAACTCTGATAGTTTCTGCAGAAGGTTCTCGCTGCGTCACATTGCCATCATGTGACATTTTGTGACATTTTTCCCATTTGTGGAGCTGGGGTGGGCATGGCCTGCATGTGACATATCTGGCCTGCTGGCTGCCAGTTTGACACCCCTGTTGTAAACACTTTGTTGGTATGGTACATCTTGGGAGTTTCCATCCACAATGGAAGGGATTAAAAAATATGCTTGAATCAAGGCAAACAATATTGCTTAGCATGTAATAGTGAATCAAAAGCAGCTCTAAAGCCACCCCAAAACTCTAATAGCTTATTCATGCCAAGAGGTACCACAGGTGTAGTTGAGGGCTCCAACAATAACCTATAATAAATAAATCAGCATCCATCAGATCTAGTTCAGCTTCTATGATGTAGATGGAATTCCCTTTCAGTAGCAACTTGTTCAGTCAATTATGAACCCAAAGTGCAGGCATATCTGCTTACTACAGGTTGCTGATTGTTGTAGTGCTGGGGATAAAGAATTCATTCCAACTGGAATGTGTTTTCCCGTGTTTGTTTTTAACTGCATTTCTGATTATTTCAAATCAACATTAATTTTTTCCAATAAAACAGCTACCATGCTGAGTTCTTTCTCACTATGTCCACTCTCCACGACCAATTCTTTATTATTACTATTTTCATTTGTTTCAATGCCTTTCCTTCCTGTTCAGACATAAAGCAAAACTCACTTTTCAAAAGCTCAATTCCACCACTTATAATTGCTGTGTCTTCTCTACTCATCCAACAAGTAAAACTAGGAGTAGATTATTTTTTGTTCTTTTGTCTTTCTTGCTACCTGCTTTATTGAAATTTTTGGAAGAACACCACTAAATCTGCACAAATGACAATGTATACTGCCTGCGGACTAACAGAGTAACAATATAAGTTCACAGGAACAATTAATCTATCAGCAATAACAATAACCTAATAAGATTACAATACAGCCTGAAGGTAGCATTTCAAGGGGACTGAATATAGCCTATGG
Organism: Thamnophis elegans; assembly: GCF_009769535.1. Lineage (NCBI taxonomy): Eukaryota > Metazoa > Chordata > Lepidosauria > Squamata > Natricidae > Thamnophis > Thamnophis elegans. The sequence continues at coordinate 15,975,538 of NC_045545.1, read as the reverse complement.
ATTGGTCCCCTTACCTCTGGAAGTTCATCACTCTTTAAACATCAAATTATTTCATACACAGAAAAAAGGAATTTAAGAAGACCTATTGCTGTGCAGGCATGCACACAATTTTTGTGAAAGTAATTTTTATTTGACCTCCAAATGGAAAGACTGGGGGAAGGAGAGAGAAGGAGAAAACACTACTTTGTTTTGTTTTTTTTTAAAAGCAAAACTATTCAACAGTAAAACAATAATCCTCAACCTTATTTTTCATCTGTGATTTCCAATCTAATTGTTAACTCTCCACTGAAATGCACAGAACACCGAAAATCTATTTTAAATCAGCAATGTTATGAGATATATTCTAGTATTAATGTAATACTTTAAAAGTCCATTATTCTCATAACATGAAATAGCATATGGTCAACACTTTCATTAGTTTTCCTTATTAACAACTTTTATTGTTAATTAACATAGAGCTTTCAGGGCATATACTGAAATCATTACAGTAGCATTTCATATATGTCAATATCCCAGGCCAGCATAACCCTACTTGTCTTTTGCAAGGTAATAAAGATCTGGCTGTTCCCCTAAATATTTGGGCAAGGCGGTTAAACAAGCTTTGCTAGTTCACTGGCTTTATTGTTATTCTTTTCTGTTATTAAGTTGGAGGGAGAAAGCCATGGGTATATGTTATATGGAGGATTGATTTCATTGTTATTGTTTAATTCTTGTAGACTGTCTGGAATCTTTGCTTTGAACTGGGTAGACAAATAAATTGTTTAAATAAATAATTAGAGGGACCAAACCCGCCAGAGGTGGGTTCCTACCAGTTCGCACCTATTCGGTAGAACCGGTTCGTCAAATCTACCGAACCGGTTAGAAGAAGTCCCACCAGTGGACCCGGAAAGCAGGCCACACCTACAGAAGAGGTTCCAATATCTTTTGAAACCCACCACTGGTCCTTGGATATGATTATTCTACACTATCATGCTCCTATTTATAAAACTCAGTGCCTCTGTGAAAGGTAAGGATGACTACTGTGTTTGTGGTGCAATCAGAACATTGCGTGTGTTGAAGTTATTTTAACGCAAACCAAAGTTGCCTTTTAAAAAACAAGTTTACATCATATTCTTATGCATGCCAGTGCTGTGTGTGAGGCAGTTTAAGGTTGTTCTGACAAGTATCGTCAGCATCTTCATATCCGGTCACATGGGCGGCAAGCCACTCCCATCCGGTCACATGGGCGGCAAGCCACTCCCACAAAGGAGGCCACACCCACAGAGTAGGTTCGAACAATTTTTGAAACCCACCCCTGAAACCCCCCCAAAAAACCTTACATAGAAGTACACCTTTAATATTCTATAAAGATATACATTAAAAGGCTTATCTTCAGAGGTATCCACCAGTGTCCCAAAGGTGCTTTTCCAAAAGACAACTGGACTTTCTTGCTTTTTTTCTTTTAAACCCTTTCACCTCTCATCCAAGAAGCTCCAGGCCTTCCGCACAGCCCTCAAGATCTGGCTAGCCCGTCAGGCCTGGGGATAAGTTCACTTTCGCCCCTCCCGAATGTCGAGTGAATGTTGTGTTTTACTGTTTAATTTACTTTTGTTCACATCTCTTTTTGTATTTGTCCTACACTCCCTTTCCCCTTTTATTGTAAGCCTCCCTGAGTCCCCTCAGGGAAAAGGGCAGCCTATAAATGTGCAATAAATACAAATACAAAAATACAAATTCTTCAGTTCTAACACCAGTGATACCTCTTTCCATTTCCATTACCACCATTATTTCCATTACCACCCAACTACTTGTCATCTATTTTTTGGGAATGAAGAATGACTCCTCTTTCTCCTCAGATACAGCTAATTACAGGATGGTAGTGTCTAGCAGTTAAGACACTGGGCTCATCGACTGGAAGACTGGCAGTTGTGAACCCAAGTACTGTATGATAGGATGAGCTCCCATTCTTGCTCCAGCTTCTGCCAACTTAGCACTTTGAAAGTATGCAAATAAAAGTAGATAAATATCATGACCCGACAATTGCGCGATAGACATATGCCGCTGACAAAACCGTGACGACAAAACCGCAACGTCAAAATCGTGCCCACAAAAGCGTGCTGACAAATGCGCACTGACAAAAGCGCGATGACAAGCACAATTAGGGTTAGGGTTAGGGTTATAACATACGTATACACGTCCCACTATGTAGTTTGTTGATGATGCGATTTTGTTGGTGCGCATTTGTCAGCGCGCTTTTGTGGGCGCGATTTTGACATCGTGGTTTTGTCGTCGCGAATATGTCTATCGCGCATTTGTCGGTGAACCGATAAATACCATTTTGATAGGAAGGTAAGTGTTTGCCTCAGTGTACACTCATGCCAACCACATGACCATGGAATGTCTTTGGATAAGCTGGCTTCCTCAACTAGTAAAGTGAGATGAGCACCGCCCCCTAGAGTTGTACCTTTACCTATGGGAGGGAAATCTAGTATTTTTTGTGGTACTTTGTAATAATATGTGGGAATGACCTGGGAAGAAGGGACAATAAGACCCAGCCAAAGCAACCATCAATAAAATGCAGTTTAGCCTGCAACAGAGATGTGGATGGGGCAAGAGCTATGGTAGTGCAGTGGTTAGAATGCAATATTGCAGGTTAACTCTGCTGATTGCCAGTGGTTCAATCCTGGCCTGTTCAAGGTTGACTCAGACTTCCATCCTTCTGAGGTTGGTAAAATGAGGACCTAGATTGCTGGGGGCAATATGCTGACTCTGTAAACCGCTTACAAAGGGCTGTAAAGCATTATGAAGCAATATATAAGTCTAAGGGCTATTGTTATTGCAAGAAGTCTTCCCTAGTTTCTTAGGATGTAAAGGAGGGGGTGAAAGAGAAATTCAGACTTTGCAAGATTCACTTAATATAACCTTACTCAAGGTTGACTCAGCCTTCCATCCTTCCGAGGTGGGTAAAATGAGGACCCAGATTGTTGTTGGGGGCAATATGCTGACTCTGTAAACCGCTTAGAGAGGGCTGAAAGCCCTATGAAGCGGTATATAAGTCTAACAATTGCTTAAAATAATGTAGAATTAGCTAATCTGGTCATATTTCATGTCTACCTTGTAAGGCTGACATATGTATTCATAATGATGATAATTTATTCCCCATAATTATTGGGTTTCTGTGATATTGAATTGACAGTGCCCTTATACATACCCTAAGAGTGATAATTCAATTCACTGAGATCATCAATCTCTTAAAAAATTGAAATACATTTAAAATTATCAACTTATTTACCGAATCTATGATCATTAGAGATACATAAAATTGGTCTGACTTTAGGTTTATTGCTATAAATCTAATAAAATAAATACCTCTTTTATTCAAGAATTATTCATTACTGATTTATTTTAAATACCAATATACAGCCTTTTGATCAATTAAGATGTCAACAAATGAAAACAAATAAGTTTAACAGAAAAAAGTATTTTAAACATAGGATCCAACCCTTTAATTTACATTGTCCAAAAGCAGATTATCACATGTAAAGTCTAAATGGTATACCCTTTTTGCTTCCATTACTTGATGTAACATTTTTTCTAAGGCTACTTTAATTTTCATTTCTACTGCTCAAGTGAATTATATCCCTAGTTTCTTTTCAAATATACATATAATTAGGGAATTTAAGCATAGTTGGATACTTATTTTTACAGCTGAGTGATCAATTACTGTCATTGTTATGCTAATATTAAACTGAAAAAAACTAGTTTATTTCAGCTTCAGACAAATAGATATTTATCATACAATTTCATGCATGCTTACACATCCTGGCATCCAATAGATAAATGATCTGACTCATTCTGTATCTAACTTTCTTGGAACTTCTAGAAAGATTAAATTTTCTCTGAGAAAATAACAGACGTAAAGATTAAAAATGAGACCTTTAGGTTGAGAGCTTTTGCTGACAATTTTATATGATCCTTTGAAAGATATTGAGTTTTTCATGAACAAATTGAAAGATGTGTGTTAAATGGTTTTAAGATTAATAAACAGCAAAAAAAAGATGTTGGTTAATATGATGGCCTGCTGAAGAAATATGGTTTTAAACCTAAGAAAAGGTTAAATATTTGGGTGTTACTTTGACTAATATGAACTGCATGTTGTTTCAAAATAACAATGTTAATGTATGCAATGAAGTAGAAAAAGATATGCTGAGATGGGAAAAATTGCAATTGTCTTTATTAGGAAGAATTTCTGGGATTTAAATGAATGTTATTTCTATTTCAGAAATTGACAACTGATGTATCATTTAAATAGTGGCAAGAAGATATTTCTAAACTTGTTTGACAAAGCAAGAAACAATAATTAAGCCCAAGCTGCTGTAGGATGCTAAAGAAACAGAGAGGTTATGATTACCAGATTTAAAATTTGAAGCTTCTTTAATTTAGATGAAAATGATGGCATTAAGAAATATATGGTTATTGAAGTACCTAAGTAGAGGACTTAAAAGATAACAATTCTAGGTTGGAGAATTGAGTCTTTTATCTGTTAACTATGTTTTCATATATTACCATAGATGTCAGACAAAATGATTTGGATAATAGTGTTGTAAAGGTTTATAAATTGTATTCCTGCTTCGCAAGGGGAGACAATTTATGTATATGCCTGTTTTATTTTGTCTGTGCACTATTTAGCTGTAGTTTTACAGGTGAAACTCAAAAAATTAGAATATCATGCAAAAGTTTGTTTATTTCAGTAATGCAACTTAAAAGATGAAACTAATATATGAGATAGACTCATTACATGCAAAGCAAGATAGTTCAAGCTGTGATTTGTCATAATTGTGACAAATTGTGCCATAATCATAATTGTGATTATGGCTTACAGCTCATGAAAACCCCAAATCCACAATCTCAGAAAATTAGAATATTACATGCAATCAATAAAACAAGGATTGTACATAGAACAATATTGGACCTCTGAAAAGTATAAGCATGCATATGTACTCAGTACTTGATTTGGGCCCCTTTTGCAGCAATTACTGCCTCAATGCGGCGTGGCATGGAAGCTATCAGCCTGTGGCACTGCTGAGGTGTTATGGAAGACCAAGATGCATCAATAGCAGCCTTCAGCTCTTCTGCATTGTTCGGTCTCATGTCTCTCATCTTTCTCTTGGCAATGCTACATAGACTCTCTATGGGGTTCAGGTCAGGCAAGTTTGCTGGCCAATCAAGCACAGTAATCCCATGGTCATTGAACCAGGTTTTACTGCTTTTGACAGTGTGGGCAGGGGCCAAGACCTGCTGGAAAATGAAGTCAGCATCCCCATAAAGCTCATCTGTGGAAGGAAGCATGAAGTGCTCCAAAATCTCCTGGTAGACGGCTGCGTTGATCCTGGATTTAATGAAGCACAGTGGACCAACACCAGCAGATGACATGGCTCCCCAAATCAACACAGACTATGGAAACTTCACACTAGACTTCAAACATCTTGCGGTGTGTGCCTCTCCATTCTTCCTCCATACTCTGGGTCCTTCGTTTCCAAATTAGATGCAAAAGTTGCTCTCATCAGAAAAGAGGACTTTGGACCATTGAACAACAGACCAGGTCTGTTTTTCTTTAGCCCAGGTAAGACGCTTCTGACATTGTTTGTTGTTCAGGAGCGGCTTGACAAGAGGAATACGACATTTGAAGCCCATGTCCAGGATCGGTCTGTGTGTGGTGGCTCCTGATGCACTGACTCCAACCTCAGTCCACTCCTTGTGAAAGTCCCCAACTTTTGAATGGCCCATTCCTGACAATCCTCTCCAGGCTGCGGTCATCCCTGCTGCTTGTGCACCTTTTTCTTCCATACTTTCCCCTTCCACATAACTTTCTATTAATGTGCTTTGATATAGCACTTTGGGAACATCCAACGTCTTTTGCAATTACCTTTTGAGGCTTTCCCTCCTTATGGAGGGTGTCAATGATGGTTTTCTGCACAACTGTCAGGTCAGCAGTCTTTCCCATGATTGTGATTCCTACTGAACCAGACTGAGAGACCATTTAAAGGCTCAGGAACCCTTTGCAGGTGTTATGGCTTAATTAGCTGATTAGAGTGGGACACTTTGAGCCTAGAATATTGCACCTTTTCACAATGTTCTAATTTTCTGAGATTATGGATTTGGGGTTTTCATGAGCTGTAAGACATAATCATCACAATTATGACAAATCACGGCTTGAGCAATCTTGCTTTGCATGTAATGAGTCTATCTCATATATTAGTTTCACCTTTTAAGTTGCATTACTGAAATAAATGAACTTTTCCATGATATTCTAATTTTTCGAGTTTTACCTGTGTTTAGTTTAGTTTTGTTTTTGTTATTTTTTCCCCTCTTTTAGAGGAGTTTGTGAATAAAAAAATGAGATAAAAACTATATGGTTATTGGAATTAGAAGGAGATGATTCAAAATTTGATTGGCAGAGTTATTTGTGGTATCGTAAAGTTAAGGTTCATGTAGATTTTAAAAACCATTTTATTAGACATGCATCACTGAGAATTTGGAAGAGATATAAAGCAAAAATGTTTCCTAAAGTCCTTTTATGTTTGGCAGCCAAAGAAGTCTTTTTTAGAAGGAAAATGATAGTTAAACAAAAATGGTTAACCTATGTTGACATGCTGAATTTTTCCCAAATTCAGAATTTAAGTTATAAACAAGAGAAAACTTGGAGTTGGAAAATTTTACATGTTACTGATTTCCTAATGTTCAGCTAATGGAAATATTTAAGTTGGATAAAAATAATTATGAAATTGAAAATGCTAAGACTGAATTGCATATGAAACTGATGAAACAAATGATAATCATATTATTTCTAAGATGTATAAACTTGTATTGAAAATGGAAAATGAAAAAATTACAGCGTGTATGATAAAATGGGCAAATAATTTTTGGATGCAGTGTCGACTTAGACGAATGAGTGAGAATGTGTGGGGAAAATGTTTGAAATTTACTTTGAATTATAATCTTAAAGATAACTTTTATAAAATAATATACTGCTAACACATGGCAAATGGTCAAAAATGTATAAAGCAATTTCAAATATGTGTTAGAATACATATTTGCCTTTTTTTTTTTTTTACAATGGAAGAATGGAAGGTGAAGCTGATGGAATTAGTGGAGGTGGCAAAATTGATAGTCTTAATGAAAGAAAGAAAAGGTCTAATTTTATTTCTATTTGGAAGCTACTTTTGGACTTTTTTGTAAGAAACTAAAAGAAATGAAAAGTTGATTATATGGAAATAATATAGATAATTGTAAACCTCAGATGTATTTTTTTAAATCATATCTATACCAAGAAAAGTCTGAAGTCATTATTTTTCTATCTTTCTTATTTGTTTTTTGTTTCTTTTCTGCATTTCTACTTTTTTCTCTTTCTTGAACATTTTTTTTTAAAAAAAATCTGTTTATCTTTAAACTTGCATTTTTATGAAAATCAATAAAAATATGCATATGCTATATGAGAGATGAAATTTTCTTAGTACTTTGCTCCTGAATCCCTGAATGCATGATATTCAAGTATTTTACTTATGTTTATATTCCATTCTTCCTCTTAAAGGTATTCACTCTTAATACCAGGGATTACATTTTATCTTTGCAACAATGGAGCAAGCAACTTCTCCATCCAAATAAACTTCTGAGCTGAATGAGGAAATAATCAAATTAGCAAACCTGCATTCTCCACACATACTATTCTAAAGCTTTCAAAATTAGGTTTCACCTGTCAATTAGATGCAGTCTGGTTACATCTGAATCACTATGCATAATACCACATGTTATAATAAATTGTTTGAGTATCCTTAGCGAAAGAAGTTCATATCTTGCTTTCTTTTTGAATAAATGACAAAGGTGTCAATATTGCACTAAACGTATCTTAGATTCTGGCTAAGTTCCGTTGTGGTACAAGCATCAACTGAAAGTCAACGTACCCTCTCTTATAGAGCAAATTGTTATTGCCACATTCTACAGGCCAGAAAGCAGAACGGACATAATGTTTTTGCCAAGTTTCCTTGGTTTAAAACAAAACAGGAATCGGGATAAAGGCCTTCTAGGTCCAAGTCCATCTCTTTATCCAATGATGACTTGCTCAACATGACCATTCCATTAATGCTTTACCCAAAGTTAGTCTTTAAAAAACACACTTTGAATAAAGCTGTCTTGTACACTTTATGTAATTTATGCTAATTACTGACCAACTCTTTCTTCGCTTCACCTCTGGCATCCAGAAGGGCAAACAGAAAAATTCAAGTAACGTATGACAAATTAGGGATAAGTTAGTGCCCAGCAGATTTAGTGAAATATCTTTAGAGTTTCAGCAAAACCCAGCAAGATCTGAATAGATTACTAGAAATAAATGACCATATTCACTTATACCTGTTTATCTATATTCCTTTGAAAAAATCTTTATATATTCCATTGTGCAACAAGCACAGTGTATTTACTAGATATTAGGTGTATGCTTGAAATTTATAGAATGACATTTGTATGTGTTCTCATTAGTATAATTATGTTATTTCAACACATAGCGAATACAAATAGAAACCAAAGGATTATCTAATTCATAAACTACATTCTGCAACACATAGGATTACTCATTTAATTTCTTCCATTTTACTTCGGTTTTCATTTGTTCTTCTCCTTTGCTTAAGGCAATATTAATTGAGAAGACAAAATCATTAATCCATGAGCAAATAAGCCACATTTACATTTATGTTGTATGTTATAAATGTTATGGTAACATTTATAACATTGATTTGGCTTTAAAAATATGATTTAGAGTTTGAATAGGTATAAATGTAGCATTTTCTGAGAACAAATATAGCTTTTTTGCAGAATTATTCAACAAACTCAGAAAAAGATGCAGCTGGTATAAGTGATTCCAACAAGTACTTTATGTCTTATCCAGAAAATGTGAATCACATTTAAACCTCAAAGCTAGATTGCTACTATGTTTCTCTTAATTACAAATAATATGATTTAAAATTCAAGAATAAGCCTTTGCACTTTTTATTTCAATAAAATGCAATTCAGTGCCCCCTTTGGAAAATCTCTAAAGGCTATTACATATTGCTTATGAACTCGGGTTGGGCTCTTCTGCTTTTAAAAATTAGATATGATGTAGATTCTAGAGGTATGAGATATCTACACCCAAACAGTTGTGCTTTATAAATGTATCTATTTCTCACCCTGAATGAAGGCACTGAAGCATTGTTCTGTGTATCCCCACTAATCGGAAGTCAAATCAGAACTCTGATTGAGATACAGCCCCAATTTGAGATCTAAAGTGCCTGAATCAATACATTACAGGTGTTTCTGTAGTTGCCAAAATTATGACCAAAAATTATCCCATTTTAAATAAAAATATATGACATTATAATAGATATTGATTACATATCTTGAAGCTAATTGAATTTACACTGCATTTGAAAGTCAATAAAATAATGAGTATTTGTGTACATATGAACATACTTTGGACTCAAAAGTGTTTAATATGTTTTTTAGCATCTAAGCCTTTTGTAACATACTATCACATTCAAAGCATAGAATATGCAACCAGTAGAAGCAATATACCATAAAGAACTCAAAGTAATTTAGCTAATATTTGAAATCATGATAATTCAGTGAGACTTAAGTCCATTTAACTTTTCTAGGTTGTATTTATATACTTGTTTTTCTTGTTCTACGTCCAATTGTATTTCATTTATTTTGCTGTTGAATTATTAGGTAGCTTATTTTTAGTTAGCTGTTAATCTGTTTTGGCTATGACCAAAAATGCTGACTGCTTTTATTTCATTTTCCAGTTCACTGAGCTTATCTCTGTATGCCTGAACCAATTAGAAAGTGGGTTCTGACATGTCCATTTCTGTCTTAAAAGCGTAGACCATTCAGTATATCAACAAGCTGAAAAAGGTGAAACAAAATGAGACATATTTAAATATAAAATGATTTAATATTAACAAAATTTATTGCAAAACCAAACATTGAAGCATGTATTGCACTACACATAAAGATTGAAGTATTCAGATTATTGCCCACTTCATTGTATCACAAACAGAATAAAGGAAAATACACATGATTTCTACAAAAATACTGGAGAATTCTCACCATGTATCTTTTTGCTTATAAAAATAAATAGAAGTTTGAATTTATGTAAGATAATCACTGGAATAAGAAATGAAAGAACCTCATGTATACATAGTAGAACAAGGACATCATTTATGCATGCTAATTATAGTTCAATTAAGTAACCCAACCATTATTACTATTAACATTTGCCATATATACTTGACCATGATGGGTAAAACCTAGTTCTGTTATAATAAAAAGCTATACAAAAGTTTTCAAAACCGAGTAAGGCTCACATGTTAAGTTTGCAATTTTACAACTACTTACCTTAGAATAACCCTTTGAGCATAACTTATGAGCTTTGTACGTTAATTTGACCTAAGTCTCTTTATTTGTAGTAATGTTAAAGCAGCTTAATATGCTACAAATTGTTTAACAAAAATCCTAATTTGTTCCTTCATTATGATTATCTGTGTAGTATCCATTATTATTCTTTCAAAGATTTGTACTTTAAAGGACATACTCAGAATTAGAAATATGATCTCGGCAACATCCACGCCTAGTTTTCTCATTGTGTTTGTTAGGCAGATTTACTTACTACCGCTGTAAAGATTCCTAGCGTTTGTAATAATGTCTGATCCTGCTTCTTTAAAAAAATAAAAATAAAAAGAATTTTACTGGACGTTAATTAGAATCCACTTTCTCCTAAAAGCATAATTGATTAAGATATATTAATTCAGATAATAAGCATGGCGGGATGGAGGGAGGAGGATGCAAACAAGAGAGGAGTTAGGTAGACCAGACTAAACATGTCAAAAACAGGACACCATTCATCTAGGCTCCGCATTCTCTTCAGGGGTTGAAATCTGGTTCAGGTAAGGAAAACGCTAACGCACACAAGACTTTTTCTCCACATTCCAATTCGCCCAGAGTGCGCTAACTTGAGGAAGGTTGGTTAACTGTTCAAGGAGGAGAAGTGGCGTTTTCTCTTGAGCATCTTCGCTTTCCCATCACCTCTTCCGCCCTCTCGCTTCTCGCGCATCCTTCCACCGCCTTCTAGCACAGCTGCCACGCCTTACAATAATACCGCACTCCACAGCCAACCGGGGTGGTGGGGGTGTCGGCCTTTCAACAGACAGAGGCCTGCGGGGCTGCCCCTCCCGGTATAATGTGAGGAGAGCCGTCCTTTCAAGTCCCTACCTTCGGCTCGTTTTCCCGGGTTCCAGCCCCTTTCCTGGCAAACCGTCCCTGTCAGTGGAGGAAACGGAGCAGGGGAGCCGCGGCCCGAGGCGCTTGTTCACCGCGCCTTACCCCCCCATCCAACCTGCACCCCTCTGCGCGCGCGCGACCGCCCGCATTCCCGTCTCCACGGCGGGAAGTTGCTGGGAACACCTTCCCCAACTGCGTGAGGGAAGGAGAAAGAGAGGCAGAAAGGAGAATTCCCCCCCCCCTCCTGCCGCTAACCAACCTCGGAGGCGCCCACCAGCTCCTCGTCCCCGTCCCCCCCCCCCCTCATCCAGCTCTACCTCTTTCCTCCTGCTGGGCGCCCCCGGGCGCGTGAGAAGAGCGGTCTCTTCGCACACCACGACAACATCTTCCACAAAGACGCAGTCGGGCAAGCTCTCGTCGCCGGGCAGCTCCAACACCTGCAGCCCCAGCTTGTTCTTCAGCACCCCCACGTAGAGCTGATGCTCCCGCTCGGCGCGCGCGAAGTCCACCTCTTTCGCCTTCTCCCGCCTCAGCGCCTGCTGGCACAGCGACTCTGGCAGCGCCCGCACCACGGCGTGGCTGCACCGCCCGAAGCTGGAGGGGCCACTGCTCAGCCCTGCCATGTTCGCAAAACTGGGGGGGTGGAATTAGCCGGGAAACTCAAGCCGAACCGAGAGAAGCGCCACAACCCTGCCCTTGCGTGTCCGGCACCGCCGTCAGGAAGCGCAGCTTGCTGCCAAGCGTCCCTCTCCCTTCCCGGCGCCAGCTGAAATGGCCTCCCTTCCCTTCCCTCCCAACAGGAGGAGGTGGTCGCGAGCGCGCTTAGAAGCCGGAGCGGCGGTGGATTGGCCACGCCTTGCTATATAGTACCTACATCATGCTCCGTGTTCAAAGAAGCGTCCATTGGCCGGTTATTTGGGTTGAGATACCTGGTTGGTTCAAACTGGCCGAAATGACCTCGCACCGATTTTATTATAGCCTTGGAGAAACATGCTGATGGTTTAATTGCATCCCTGTAATCGGTGGCCCGTCGGTGGCAGATGCGATGCCTGGGCTCGCCCTGATGGATGGACAAGAAAGAATAGCTTTCAAAATGCATAAACGTCTGTGGAGGTTCTCAGTCATCCAGGTCATGGTTGTTGCCAAAGGTGCTTTTTCAGGAAACTACTGGACTTTCTTGGTTTTTCTTTTGAAGAGCTTTTGCTTCTCATCCAAGAGGCTTTTTCAGCTCTGACTGGATGATGGGGAATGACAGGATTTATATTCCTTGCAGACAATTGGTCACTTGCATCCTTTTAGAAGGTCCTTGAAGCACTTGGAGGTTTATCTGTATCTTGGAGGTATCTTGTATTTTGGATAACCTCCACGTGCTTCAAGGACCCTCTAAAAGGATGCAAATGACCAGCTGTCTGCAAACAATATAAATCCTTCCATTCCCCACTATTCTGTCACAGCTGAAAAAGCTTCTTGGATCAGAAACAAAATGTCCTCAAAAAAACAAAACCCAAGAACACTTGCTTCCTGAAAAAGCACCTTTTGGACTTTCAAATGCATATTAAGTTCTTCCTCAGCATAACAGTTTATCCAGGCTAAAAAGAGATTCTGTATGCTACTCCCTGACTGGTATTGAAGATAGTTTGAAGGAGAGCCTGTGTACAAATATCACACTTGTTCCTTCTGGTAATATTACACACTTTACAGATTTGTGCTTTGTGGGAGTTTTTAATTGGAGGGGAGGGGAAAACGTGCTAAAAGTGAACCAGAATATGTGCAGATTGTCTTAATAACTTGTGAAGAATTAAAAATAATGTAACATCTGCTACATTTGGGTATAGAATGGATGAAAACAAGCCTTTTCATCAACTTACCCTAATCAATGTTGCCAAAATTTAAACCTGGTGACTTCTATAAATATATTTTTGTACCATGTTTGACTATGACAGGGGTGTCAAACTCACGGCCCATGGGCCGGTTGTGTCACATGCTGGCCCCACCCCCAACTGGTTTAGCAAAGGGGGGAAGTCCCAATATGTCACGTGACATTGCTGTGATGCCACGCATTTGAAACCCCTGGACTATGAAGTCACTCAAATCATTTTATGTTTTAATTAAATTGTCTTTCTTCCTTAAAGATTTCCTTTCCTTTCCTTGCACTGTAACAATTCAGAATTATGTACTCACATATACATCCCATTAAGTTTCATAGTTCGATTTCCAAATGACTACATATAAATTTCAGCCTTAATCTATGTTTGGAAATTCTGGACTTTTTATTTAAATCTTGAAAGTTGAAAATTGCCATTACGGAAAGGGCTTTTTATTCTATAGTTTTCTGTAAGTGAATGTAGAACATCTTGTCTTCTAGATCAATATATCCCAGAGAAAACTAGACTACAGATATTGCACTTCCCTGCTTTCATTTACTGGAAAACAAAGTCATTAGGTTAGTTTTTATTGTGTGTTCTGGCACAATACTCTTCAACTCTTCATCTATTTATCTTTTCTGGATATACTTCAAATGCACATATAAGGTTAACTTATAAGGATATTTTCATATAGCTCATTCTTCAGCAATGGCTGGACACACCCAAAAAAGTGATGTGTAACCCTAAAATAATTTTAAAAAATGATTTAAACATCCCTGTCACAAGAAAGAAGGGCAGTACATTTAGGTCTCACCCCTTAACTTTGTGCTACCACTTAAACCACCATGGACTTCAACCCTCCCTCCACCCAATGTTAATTCTACCATCGAAAGATTGCCCGTTCCTTGCTTGTAAGAAATGTATAATATATGAAAAGCCAGGATTCTGATTTTCATAAGAAAAGACTAAGGAGGAACGTGCCTTGCAGGATGAGATCTAATTAGAAAACCCGTGACCCACTGAGTCACCCTTTCAGAGGCATTTACCTACATGAACAGAGAAACTGAAAGTCCATAGGCAGACTGCTATTGTTTCTGGTTTAAAACCAAAGCAATAGTAATCTGGCTGTGGTCATTCTGTTTATTTAAGTAAAGAAATGTCTTTGAAAGAATGACCTAGAGGATCATGGGTTGTCTTGTTAGATCTATTTACCCCTTTGTTTATGAATTCTCTTTCACACATCCTGACATTTGATGTTATCTCTTGACCATAACTTCCCCCTCTCTTTTCACATGGCGTAATTATGCTGACTATATTTATTTATTTTAAACACAGTGCTGCACATTGCCACTCTCAACTCAGAACAGTTTAGAATCCTTGCCAGCTTCTCCACTGAATTGTAGGAAGCTGTCAGAAAAAGTTTAAAAATAGGGTCAAAAACTAAAGTATACTGGCAGACAGTGGTGGGATATGACTGGTACGCCCCTGTACGGGCGTACCGGTGCCTGCTGGGAGCACCAGGTACCGTTCTGGTACGGTGCTCTGGAAGGCCCACCTGCCCGCCTGCCCACTGCCCTTACCTGTATTTGAGCCAATTGGGGCTTCTGCGCACGGAGCGTATGGCAGCTGGAGTGTTGCGGGCAGTAAGTATGCATGCATGCACCTTAAAATTGTTGCTTCTTTAAGAGCCACATTAAGAGCCAGTTGGTTGTGAGGGAAGGAAAGAGGGAGGGATTGCAAGACTGGCTGGGAAACTTCACATTGAACATTGAAAATGAAAGATCAGGTGACTGCAGCAGTATCCAGTAGCCCTAAAACAATCGCATTATTCTCAAATAATGTGAACGTTCGCCGGGAATAATTGGTCCTGGATTTTAAACACTTTCTGTTCATTAGGCCATCTGAGTTACATTGGTTCAAAACTGCTGCCCTGTGATGCACTATTTCGCCCAGTTAAAGATCACGACAACAAGAGTTTTGTATATGTGTTATATACTTGGACCTAAGTAACAGGACAGGAAATGACATCTGACGTAAGGCAAAAGCAGAACCAAAAAGAAATGTTCATTTCTTTCTTTGTGGATGAGTTCTGAAGTACAACAGCAGGGTCAATAATGTTCAGCTTCATTGACTGCAAAGATGCGTGGCTGCTAAATTTATTTGGCTCCACAAACGGAAATTGAGAAGATTTTTTGTTGGGGTGAGAAACAGAGGCAAGAGTCTATAAAGGAGCATATCACATCTATTTTAAGTAATACACATCCACACAAAGTGATAGTAAAAAGCTTATTGGTGCATTTTGTTTCTGAAATAGTGTCATTATTGGCTTTCCTTTAAATGTAGTAAGTTTTAAAAGAAACAATTTTGCCAAAACAGGTATCTAAACATGTATAATAAAAATTATATGGGCCTGCTGTATGCTGCCTGACTTTCCCCCCACCCTTCCACCCTATCTGCCTGGCCTTAAAAGCTACTTTAACTACAGAGACTCTATATGGGGCACACTCCAATCATAACAGTCACTTAACAAAATATACACAAGGCAACCATAAAACGCTGCGGGCAACATCTACTTTAGTTTCTGAAGACCTCTTGAATCAACCAGGTGTTAGTATCCTCCCTGAACTGTAAAAGTCCTAAACTGTAAAAGATTGGAAGCTGTTCTAATCCTAGAAGTATTCCAGAGGAATGGAGTTGTTACAAAGAAGTCCCGTTTTCTTTAGGAGCAGGAAGTGTTAACAATATGTCATTTTAAATGTATGCTTTCAGTAACTAAGACATTCTTTTATTCAAATAACCCATTAGATGCTGTTTACATATCAAACAGGACTCTCTTGCTACTACACTACTCTAGAATTAAACTTGTTGCATGCACACACTCTGGTATATTCAAGCAGTGATGGAGTTGCCACTACAGCTGACAAGCTGATCCTGTTAACATTTAGGTCAACTGTTGATTCAGAAGAGATCTCCACTATCAGTCTTGCAGTGTTTCCCTTGGAGCTATGGATGCTGAATCACCTTGCCGCCACAAAAATTCAGGTTGACAGTGTGACTTTCCTCACAGGGTCACCAAGTTTGATTCATTTTTCTTGCAAACAAAGAAATAAATTGCTATTGTAATAAATTGCTATTGTAAGAACCTTAAAGAAAATTAAATTATATTTTACAATTTGGATCCATACTTAACTTAATAAATTAAATGTGATTCAGTAATTCTAACAAGATTAGATAGAACAAAAATATTATTTCAAGCTTTATTGTAAGAATTTTTTTCTTTAATGCACTTTTTGTTAGTTATGTCAGTTTGCAATTTATATTGCTACAAAAAACAAGCTTTTAAAGTTAAAATAGTACAATATAAAAAAATATCTAAAAAGTATAATGCTTATACAATGAAGAATGAATATGTGTGTGTATGTATGTATGCCTTCGATTCCCAGTAAGGGTATGGCTAGCTGATGAGAGCTAAATAGCTTGAAATAGATCTATACTAGTCTCCCTTTATTTATTTATCAGCACAAATACAACAAATGTAACAAAAAAGCAACAGTAAAAATATTGGGTTTCTGTCTGGATGGTCTCTTGTGACAAGCCGAAGGACAGAGAATGGAAGTAGTGATCTTCCTCCCATATTTGGGCATACCGGGGGTTGTAACTAAATAGATACCTTTCACCCTGGCTTGGCTGATAAGGAGTTGAACTCTGTGGCTTAGTGGTTAACACATCTGCCTAAGATGCAATACAGCACAGGTTCAATTCCCAGTAAGGGTACGGCTAGCTGATGAGAGCTAAATAGCTTGAAATAGATCTATACTAGTCTCCCTTTATTTATTTATCAGCACAAATACAAAACAAACAAACAAACAAACACACACACACACACACACACACACACACATATATATATATAACATTACAGTGATTAACTTGACGGTGACAAAAAAAATCCTGAATTAACAGAACAAAAGTCCATATAAAAAGTGCAGCTAATAAAAATAAATTGAATTCTTAAGCTTATCTGGAACATATTGTATTGTATTTTTAGAATACAAAGACATTTCAAAAATAGATCATAAGCTCAGTTTCTGCATTTATTCCTTTAAAACCAGAAGATTAAATTTCTTTCAATTACATAAAATTATCGTCTTTGCTGTCTCCCAGGCTTAATTAAAAACAAACCTTTTCGTGTAATGACAAACTGCACATTTCAGAAAAACACCTCAGTAATGTATTAGCTCTAGTTAAGAAAATTTCCTGAGCGGTCAAACCACCTTGTACAAACCAGCAAGATTTTTATGTCATATAACCATTGTCAAATTCCAAAGAGTATTAACTTTAATACACTTCAATGCTCTCCCCAAAGTAGTTTTGGACAGCCCATTCAAAAAAGTCCCGTATCAGCTAAAAGCATGCTATTGTAGACAAGGAATATTGAAACTACAGCTCATATTCTGTTGCACTCTATTTTCCATAAGGATTTTTTTTGCCTTGGTTTAAAGGCAAAAAATCCAGGAGTCCCCAAACCCTGGGCTATGGACCAATACAGGTCCATGGCCTATTAGGAACCAGAATACACAGCTGAAGATGAGTGGCAGGGAAGCAAGCAAAGTTTCATCTTTATTTGCAGCCACTCCCCAGTGTTAGAATCACTTCCTTAGCTTTACTTCAAATTATTAGGTTTCAGATTCTCATAGAAGTATAAACTCTTCTGTAAACTCTGCATGTGAGGGATGCATGCACAGATTGTGTGTCCCCTGCCCCTCCTCCACCAGCCGGTGGAAAATGTATCTTCCACAAAACCAGTCCCTGATGCCAAAAAAAGGTTGGAGATAGCTGCATTAAATGACTGGTCATATGTCAAGGACTACCTGTACCAAGAGCCAAGGTGGCGCAGTGGTTAAATGCAGCACTGCAGGCTACTGCTAGATCAGCAGGTCAGCGGTTCAAATCTCACCGGCTCAGGGTTGACTCAGCCTTCCATCCTTCCGAGGTGGGTAAAATGAGGACCCAGATTGTTGGGGGCAATATGCTGACTCTCTGTAAACCGCTTAGAGAGGCCTGAAAGGCCTATGAAGCGGTATATAAGTCTACTGCTATTGCTACTGCTATTCATAATTCTGGATTCCTATACCTCAAATTCCAAATCAATTTAAAAACTGTTAATAAACATAATGGGTATACCCCATGCTATATTTGAGTAGTTACTATTCTAGGTTTCGCCTGTTCTAGGCTTCAGATGTGTTGTTTGACACTTAATGCTATCTGTAATTTTTCCAACTTGTTGCAAATTGGTTAATTTATTTTTATTTGAATTCATTTACATCACAACTGACTATCCGAAGTACCAGATTTTCCAGTAGATAAAATATTTTAAAGTTAATTTCCCAGCAAAACAGCCATTTTACTATAGTAAACATATGAAGTTGTTGATAAGTATAGCATAAAATATAAGTTGGATTTTTTTTAGCTTGGGCTCCTGTATACCCACCTTTCACCAGTCAAACCCTTGGAAGAAAGCACAAAAGTAGCTTGTAAACTCATAGCTATTACTCATTAGAAAAGGACAAAGCATGTTAAAATTCCATAGCAACAAAGCAGTTTGCAAATCTTTTGATTTTTCCTTCAAGAGTGAAACAGAACATATATTTAAGTGTCTAATTTTTTTCAAACATAGGTACCAAAATACAAATCTTTCTATGAATATAAAGAGAGATACAAGTAGATCATAATTTTATGTTCATACAGTTTTAATGAAGTAGCTTGTCTTGGAAGGTTTTAAAATATGATCTCTAACACTAGACATCTGAAATTTAACAATTATAGGTACAAAAATCTGTGGGAGATTGCCTCTTGCTTTTAATCTGTTATTGTCCATTTTTCTTGTTTAAAATCAGCTGGCAGTGAGATTTATTTCATGGATTTACTATTTAGCAGACGATGTATATTAATTATTTTTGAAGTACATCCGAGTTGTCTTCCCCCAAACTATAAGTAATACAGTTTGTAAATGTGTAGTGAGTTTTATCAATACGCTGATATTTACACACACACACTTACACAAACACACACACACACACACACCAAGCTTTGGAATCTTTCTCAAATGTCAAGATCTGAACTCCCATGCTTTTTAAAAGATGTCCCCGGAGCCCATATATGCCAGTTTTCATACTTGTAATTTATTATCCATCCGCTTAGAAATGGACTGAAGTTTGACCATTAACTCAACACTAGTTATTTGGTCTTGCTGAGACAGCAATACCTCATGGGTTAATAGAGTTCTCTTTAATCCATTGCTCCTTACTCTTTATGCAGAATTTCAATAGAGTAAATTCATCCAGCCTTTTTTCTTGGCTCAAGATGTCCAAAGAGGAAGCCATCTTCCTCATTCTATGAGGCATATTGTAAAAGTAACATTATCTCCAAGTTACTTAAGACAAGCTGAGAAAGTCTGGACATAAATCACTCACCATTCAATTAACTATATAAGCAATTACATCTACAGTGTTAGAGTTGGACAAAGAGAGGCAATTGCCTGAAAATCATCATGAAATTAATCAGTAACCGGATCTAATATTAACGTTTACCTAACATATATTTAAAATACACCTGTTCTTTTTCTTTGAAGGATAAAAGCATGAGCAGTTTTTAATTGAAGCAATCAGTTGTCAATGTCTTTTTTTTAATGTCAGCATATCCTGTGCCCATAATTCTTTCTTATGAAGGTACAGATTCTCATTTTATGTTGCTGATTTCCCTGAAAGCTGAACTACTTGAGACTTGGAAGCATCTAAATATTTTGTGCTTGCCAATTACACACACAAAGCATTTATTGCAGTCATAAATCTGTAACACTAAAATGTTGCAAAGTGCAAAATTTCTGCTTAGGAAATGAAAACACGAAAGCATTCTTTTCGATAGCCCAGAGTGACAAAACACAGCTCCAGAAACAATCCAAGGATAGTCAGATTTTTGTCCAAAATTCAGCCAAGTAATTCAAGAATTTTAAAGCAGCATACAGGTAGGGTCATAGACAGTGGCCTTACATGTGAAAGGCTGATTACCACAAAGTTCTAGTCAAGCTTCAGTTTCTTTTATATTCTAAAACTGTCGTTTATAAATAGCAAAAACATTGCAAAAAAAACCATTTTTGTTATTGTTGCCATTAATATTCACAGTTACCAAAACAGTCATTGAATGATTAGAATTCTACTACAGGTAGAATTCTACAGGTAATTACTACAGGTAATACCCGGGTTACGAGTGTTCCATTAGCGGACATTTGAAGTTATGCAATAAGTGCCCCTGGTGTTTATGAACAAATCCTGAAACTATGAATCTGTCATGCCCCTGTTGGAGCCTGAATCTGCGGGGAAAGACAAGCTGGAACTGGAGCAGACAGAGATCATTGGCTTTGGGGGGGAAATGGGAAAGAGCAGGCCAGGGCTTTTCAGGATTAGGACATCTTGTAGGCAGGGAGGAACAGAGGCAGGATGACCAAGAGAGGCTAAGCAGCGAACATGATAGACAGAGCTCAGGCAATGAGCAAGGACCACCCCCTCCTGATCTGCGAGCACAGAGAGTGGAGAGAAGGTGAGAACAGTGTCCAATGAGCCAGCTCTTCACAAGGCACACCTGGGGACTGAGACTTAAGGAGACGCTGTCAGGAGGGGCATTTGTTGAGAACAAACACTGAATTCATGGAGTGTTGAGTGCCGATATTTTGAATTTTCCTGCTTCCTTGCATTCTTTCTAGTTTTCTGGTTTACCTGCCGTGCTTCCCTTGCTTTCAGGACTTCTCAACTTGCCCTGTTGGATTTATTGCTGTGTAGCTGGGTTTGATGACTTTCAGAACAGGAGATCTCAAACTGAAACAGCATATTTGAAGTAGCTGAAGCAGGAACTGATCCGCCCCTCCGAACCCCCATTTTTGCCGGCAACTTGCAGGACAAACGTTGTAGAGCCTCTACAGTTGTTCATAAGGTTAAACAATCGCCGTGGTGCTGCAAGATTTGTAGTTTCGGGACTTGTTCGTAAACACTGGGGGGCACTTATCATGTAACTCTGAATGTTAACTAAGGGAATGCGCATAACTTGGGGATTACCTGTCTAAGTAACTCAAGGCGGAAAACACACTTAATGCTCCTTCCTCCTATTTTCCCCACAACAACAACCCTGTGAGCAGGGTTGGACTGAGAGAATGATGGATTAAAATTGGGTCATAAATCATAAGTCATCCAGCCAACTTTTGTGACTAAGGTGGGACTAGAACTCACTGTCTCCTGATTTCTAGCCTGGCCCCTTAGCTGACAATTTTCTCAAAGTGTCTGTCTTGGAGTTTTTAATTGGAGTTGGGTCCTTCTGGAACACTGACATTAGCCACATCTACTTAATCATCACTTAAGGAAGTGATTGTTTTCTTCTCAGTTTTTTTTTCCTTTTCAGCTTTGCCAGCAATCCCGGAATTTTCAAGCGATTCCCCCATCCAAGTTTTAACCAGGTTTGACATATTCCTACCCATTGAAGGCAATACGTTGTTATGCAGAACTCAAAATGTTCAAATCTATCCTTGTGCCATACACAAGAAGTGAGACAGAAAGACAAAATTTGAGATCAATTCACTAACTTTGTAAAATGACTCTATTGGCCCTATGCATTCCTGTATAAAAGCATTGTTTAATCAAAAAAAGTATGCATGTATTTTAATCAAACCCTTGAATTATATTTACATATATCATGTGGTTAAACATGAATGGGTACAGATAATTCTGGAACTATTGCAGTGAAAAATGCTGTTCCCCTTTATCTATATGAAACGAAAGGAGAAAAATGTCTTATCTCATTAAATATAATTAATAATTTGTGAGATAATTACAGATAACAGTAGCTTTCTTCTTTAATTGCACTGTGAAACATCTGACATATTACCATATTTTCCTGTTACTGTGGAACATTCTATCACATTTCTGACACACTAACATAGCTAATTTTTTTCTGTTTGGTTCCATATTCCTACAGAATAATTTTTTTTGAAAGATAAAAAGCATTTGCTTTATTAGGAAACTAACTTTTAATTATAAATTTACTAAATTAATTATTAATTTAAAAAAATTCTAGCTTCTATTTATTAATTAATCTGTTACAACTGAATCTCTTTTTCTGTGAAAATGACGTGTTTTTCGTTTAGTAAACAAACTCTATTATAGCCAAAGACCAACATAAAGTAATAGAACATAAAATAAGTATGGAAATATAAGACTGTAATATAAAAAACAAAGGATAATAAAGGATAATAAAACATGGGGGAAATAAGCACACAGGAGCATCATAGGGAATTCAGGCCATATGAAAATAAGATCAAAATATAGTTAAAATGTATATCTTTACAAAAACTATATATATGACATTAAATACATACATATATATGTGTGTGTGTGTGTGTGTGTGTGTGTGTTTGTACGTATGTATGTAATATGTATATGTATATGTGTATATGTATATGTGTATATGTATGTGTTTATGTATATGTATATGTACGTACATACATACATACATACATATACACATACACACACATACATAAATACATACATATATA
This sequence comes from Thamnophis elegans, assembly GCF_009769535.1. Lineage (NCBI taxonomy): Eukaryota > Metazoa > Chordata > Lepidosauria > Squamata > Natricidae > Thamnophis > Thamnophis elegans. Next base: position 15,952,786 of record NC_045545.1, on the reverse strand, counting down.
CATACATACATACATACATATATATATATATGTTTTTTTATTTGTGCTGATAAATAAATAAAGGGCAGCACAAATAAAAAAACACAAATATAACAAAGGCAACAGTAAAAATATTGGGTTTCTGTCGTGATGGACTCTTGTGATGAGCCGATTGACAGATGATGGAAGCAGTTAGCTTCCTCCCATAATTGGGACTTACCATATATACATACATACATACATACATACATACATACATACATACATATACACACACACATACACACACACAGACACACAGACACACACACAGACACACACACACATACATATAAATACATACATACATATATATATATATATACATACATACATACATACATACATACATACATACATACATACACATATATATACATACATGCAAAAAGTATGAATGTGAAAAGAGACTCCAAAAGATGAAGAAACAGACAAAGTCAAATTGGACATCAGAACAAATTGTGAAAACTGCCATGAAGAAAATAGAAGTCAAAGCCAAAAAAAGATAAAAATTGCAGGAAGGAACTTAAGAAAGACTTTCAGTGACCTCTTAGAAGAGACATGAAGCAATATTATAATGACCTCTGTAAAGACATTGAAGACATGAACAGACATGGAAAACCACGGAAAGTCTTCCAAAAGATCTCTCAAATCAGGAGGAGATTCTAAACTCAAATGGGTATGCTAGCAGCTATAGGGTAACCAGGAGCAACATGAACAAATTCAATTACAATGCCAATGGTGCACTATTAAAAGACTTGAAGGACCAGGTTAGAGACTGATCATCATGTAGAACAGTAATCTCCAACCTTTGCAGCTTGGTGACATGGCTCAGGGGGGAGGAGAACCAGACTGCACGAGTGGCAGGCTGGTGCGTCGCTCAACTCACACAAGTGTGGTGTCAGGCCTGCAATTATATTCCTTTTAGAATTTTGGCCTGCCACACTTTCTCTTATTTCATTATGCTGTTTCATTAGTATAGTCAATGGGAGGGGGGAATAGACAGGAGTGAGGTTGTGGAATGTATTGTTTTCATTCTTTACTAGAAGCCAAGGTCATCCTTTGTCTCCACACCAGTACACCTGACCGGAAGAAGCTGGGTGTGGATGCCAGCGTGGAAGAAGAAGATTGGACCATGTGATGGATTGTGGGTTTGGGGACAAGATCATGAACTTTTAACTGGGTGGAATTCTGATGTCATTTCCAGTATTGGGATTAACACAGATGTGCCTAAGCTGTCTGCTTTATTAAATTGGAACCAAAAGGATTGTTTTGCCTTGGACTCTGATTTAATTCTACATGATACTAGGAACACTGACATGGTGGGCCAGTGCGCATACACATGCCACTCAGCTCAACTGCAAGTTAAGTTGCGTGCGAATGTGGGTGCATGCTGGCCTGCCACCTGTGCGGGTCAAGCTGTGCACATGTGCATGTGTGCTGGGCTGCCTCTCATGCGGCTGGGTTCCAATCTCTAGAGAGGCCCAAAAGTGGGCCATGCCCCAGGGGACCCCTGATGCAGAAAAATGCAACTGCTAGGAGTCGATACTGACTTGATAGCATGCAATCAATCACTCAATCAATCAATCAATTAATCAATCACAATTCAGGTTTAAAAGCTGCACAAAATAATAACCCATTAAGTTGGGATCAGATCCAATGCCTTTAAGTAAGTGGGAGCATTCTTGTGTTAAAGCAAGTATGTTTGACTCTTATGTTAAAAGTGACTTTCGACTGTCCTTGTTATTAAATTATCCCAATTGCTGGAGGTTTGCAAAACTTGCCTAGGTGGATAACTCAATCAAGTACTTACAATACTACAAAATTATTATATATTTAACTAAAATAAATTTGTTCTGAATAGAAATAAAAAAGATAATAGATTATACATTTTTCCTTGTTACATCCTCTTTAGAAATGTTTATATTTTTCCATCATATGAGATGAGGTCATTTTAGATTTGGATTTGAATAGCAATTTATGAATAAATTTGAGCCATCTTTCCGTGTTTATGGACTGTTAGTTCTTCTATCTTATCTTCCTTTTAAACTATTCCAAAACTAGAAGCTTTTAATGTATCTATGAGCTCTATGAAACCTCTAATTAGTTTCAAGAAGCAGGGCTTTGCCATAATTGACATTTTAATAATTTAATTCAAATTTGGAAGCAGCAACCCACATAACTCAGTAATTACTCACAAGATTTTATGGAGTTCACTTCCTTTTTCCACAGTTTCTTAATTTCTCTTGGTTAAGTACAGCCTCATATCTCTCCAGTCATTGCTTTTAATAATGTTTTCCATGTCATGGATCCTCTCAAGTTGTTAAGAACAGGCAGAGTAAAATGCTCTGTTGTGACCACATGCATTTTCTTCTTACTGCACCATGTCACAATATTTTTTTTCTACTGTTTTTAAAGCCGCTGTTAATATTTTGATTATATTTGTACTGATTAGTTTTATTTCTTTGAATTACAGGAAGTCCTTGATTTACGACCAGAATTGAATCTAGAATTCTGACTCAAGTTGTGGCAATCATTATAGAAGTGACCACATGACCGTACCCAAGTTTACAACTATTTGGCAGTGGACATTACATGAATGTGGCAGCCATTAAACGAACATGGCAATCATTAAGCAAACCCATTTTCCCCAAGGAGATTTTGTGTTAATCCATGACCTTTATATGTTAGTAATGTATTTTATATGTTATTAATGTATTTACTCATATGCAATCCATCCTAAGCTGAAAACATAGGAAACCAATGAAGTTAGCATGTCTGTATCATCTCTGGCTTTTTTTTTTTTTTATAATTTGTGTAGTTTTACAAATGAAGTAAAAATTAAGCCCAGGTTGGCAGACATGCTAGATATATTTTATATTCCTATTTGTGACTCCAGTTAGAATGGCTTATTCTGACGCGTTTGCAGTTAGAAAAAGCAGCTTGGTTATCTAGATTCCCCTCCTCCTTCCTTCCTTCTGATCATTCTGTTCCTATTATATTCATATTCCCTGATGCATAGCACAAACTCTGTCTGAAAACCCAGACAATTCACAAAAAACAAAATAAAGAGTTTGGGAAGTGTAATGAGCTATCAAATTTGCATGGATGTATAGTTTAAATTATTCATCAGTAAATGTGTTGTATTTTGCTTTGCAGACTTATTTTATAGTCTGAATCTGGGCCTTTTGTACACAAACTATTACTTATTTTATGATGCAAAGCTTTCATTTTGGCAATATTCCCTGAAAGAGATTGAATGCTGTGCCCTCTAAATACAATACTTAAGAAGCAGCTAAAAGCATATTATCTTAGTAAAAATTACAAAGTAGGAAATACATTATTTCAGGGACAATTAATCATGAAAAATTAATCTATATCTCAGGTATACAAAGTTATTCATGATATATTCCCGTATAAAATATTTTCTCTGATAGAAATGAAGCTAAATGAACTGCATCTATTAACATGGCAATGGGCTATTTAATTGGGTTAAAAAAAACATATAGCGTAATTGTTCTGTGTCCTTTTGAAGAAAAAATAGGCTACAGGGGAAGGGTTGGCAGTATGAACATAGAATGAAGTTTCATCTTCAATTGGTATATTGTATATCAAATTATATGGATATATCTGTGCATAGGTAGACAAAAAAATATAGACAGTGAAATTCAAAGCTCATGAAATGCAAACAGGAGCAATATATTTATGATATTTCTGTGCGGTCTGTAAATATAAATGGCCTAAATCAATATTAAAATCCCCAATTCTACAAATGTCCTGTAATATCATTAAAATCTATGTTTTTAAAATGTATACAGTATATCAGAAATGGCTTAAACAGAATACCACACATTTTCAGCTACCGTAAGTAGTATGTGATTTTTTTAAAAAAGACATGTAAAATGTATCTGGCAAGCAGCTTAAATACAAGAAATCTAAGATTTTCCTGAAATCTAAATATTTTTTTTATCATTCAGTAGTCTTTATCTTCAAAGAGGTTTTATTAATTAATTTTATTAATTTGGTTAATAAATTAACCAAATTTAATTTGAAAAATGCACAGAGCTATTAAAATATTATTTCATGTTTGGTCATAATAATTATAATAGTGTAAATGGAAATAACTGTCAGAGACTATACTTTATATTCTTTTTTCATATAAAAAATTGTGGGGCACATGTCTTTCATACTATTCTGTTTCAGGATAAGCTAGGCCAAGCAAAGTGCAGGAAAAAAGAGTAATACACAAAAGAATAAGTATGAAGTAAGTGAAAAGAAAATCTAATCAAATCTGGTTTACACCAACTCAACTTATTGTATATTCTGTACCTTTCTCTCCTTATAAACCTTGATTCAACCATATCTATGCGTTAATTCATACATTGTCTTTTACTGTTTAAAGGGTAAAATGAGGACCCAGATTGTTGGGGGCAATATGCTGACTCTATAAACCATTTGGAGAGGGCTGTAAAAGCACTATAAAGTGGTATATAAGTCTAAGTGCTATTGCTAGCACTATTTTTGTAAACTTGGGATAAGATAGAAAGCTTCCTTAAACTCTTACCATTTATGACTACAGAAGTTTGTTTTATTTATTTGAAAAATGTATATGGCTATCTGTATTATACAAAACAATGCTAGGCAGCTAACAAACCCAGAAATAATAAAAGCGCAAGATTAAAACATCCCAGCACAGTGCTATAACAGCATCCTTTCAAAAAAATATTTTCATACTCAAAATGCTGGCCCCTCTCCCATCTTGGCACTTGAAGGAAGAGTCAGTCTCAAAAGTCTTATGTGAGACAGGGAACATAAAGTCCATCTGTAACTCAGGGTAAAGAGTCTTCCCTTGGACAGACACGGCTATGGAAAAGATTCACTTCCTAAGTAATCAGAGGTGGTATTCAGAAGGTTCTGACCAGTTCTAGAGAATCGGTAGCGAAAATTTTGAGTAGTTCGGAGAACTGGTAAATACCACCTCTGACTGGCCCCGTCCCATCTATTCTCTGCCTGCAGAGTCCCAGCTGATCAGGAGGAAATGGGGATTTTGCAGTAACCTTCCCTTGGAGTGGGTTGGGAATTGAGATTTTATAGTATCCTTCCCCTACCATGGCCACCAAGCCACGCCCACCAAGCCATGCCACACCCAACAAGCCATGCCCACAGAACCGGTAGTAAAATTTTTGAATCCCACCACTGTAAGTCATGCTAGATGACAAAATGTACTGGTAATAGAGAAGACCTGGAGTAAATCCACTCTGTCTGACTTGGTGGGTGGATAGGTAATCTTGGAGAGATATGGTTACCCAAATAATGTGGCCTTATACTATACAGTTAGAATTACTGGGATTCTACATATATAATTATGTAGCACAATATAGCTGCTAGTCAACTGAATTAAATATTACTGAACATTGAATTAAATAATATTGTTTGTAATGGTTTTAAAAGACAAACTTTCTCTAAATTTATTTAGGCATTTTTGACTTTTTGTTTCTGGCTTGATTTGCTGCCATTTCCCCACATCCTCATAAAGATAACAGCCCAGATGAGTTAAATCAGGATATAAACACCCATTTGGTGGAAATTCTATAGCTACATTAAGAAGGGTAAAAACTTCTGCAGCTCATAAATCTCCCAGGACCAGAAAAAAATTCCACTTTTTAAAGGATGTCCTGCAAATAAAAAACCAAGTATCATAAAAAGCAAGTTAAGGCAAAATGTATTTTCCTTTGTGTCTGGGGATTACAAATCTTTTCACTTAATGTTGTTGCTTATGTATTGTAGATAAAGACATCATTTTTTACTTTGCCCTGGCTGAGCTGTTGAAAACAAGCAGCATAAACTGAGTTATCTAGATCCAAGGCATTAGTCTTAATAATGCTGAGGAGACTTCTAGAATTTTATGTCATTGAAGGAAAAATAGGTTGAAAAAACCTTATGTCACAGAAAATAGCAGGTTTCTAGAATTTCTTATATGAGAAAGGTTCTTACAATTCACAAAATTTCTAAGGTGTTACAATCCTTATCTTAGTCTTTGCAGATAGAATCTAAATGGAAAAATCTATACATATATTTATCGGTGCAGAAGATGTCAATATAAAGACATATTAAAATATAGATCAATCTTAGCATAAAATAACAGAAGGAAAGCCTCTCTAATGTGAAATGACTGGATTGAGTTGATGTGAGGCACAAAATTGTATTATCGGAAAACTTCATTTTACTCATTTTTACTCATAAAGCTAAACTTGTTGTTGTTATTGTTATTGTTGTTGTTATTAACTTATTATAAATTACTTATTATTGAACTGTCAATTGATTGATTACATGCCACCATGTCAGTCTCAGCATTTAGTGACTACATAAATAGATTGATAGAAGACAATCTGACCATAACCAGGTCTTTCTTCCAATCTTTCTTCCACCTTTTCTAGCATTAGTGCCTTCTCCAGAAAATTAGCTCTTCACATAATGTGCCCAAAGTAGAATAATTTGAGCCTGGCCATTTATTCCTTGAAAGGTAACTCTGTGCTGATTTGTTCAATAATTCTTTGTTTCCTTGGCAGCTCATGACATTTTCAGGAACTTCCTCCAATATCAAAGTTCCAAAGCTTCAATACACTTTCTACTTTCCTCCTTCAAAGTTACTTTTGCTTCTATAAATTATCATAGAGAGTGCCGTTGGTTGCACTATTCTGATCTTTGTAGATACAGACACACCACAGTTTTTGAACATCTTTTCCAAGCCCTTCATGGCTGCTCTATAAGGTGTTAGTTTGTGGCACATTTCTTGACTGTTTATTTACTGTTGATGGCTGCTCCTAAAAAGCAGAAGCTTTCCCCCACTTTCATATCATCACTGCCAATTCTAAGGTTAGTTGTTCCATATGATATCATTAGCATGATCTTTTTTTTAATCTCTCTCTTCTATTCTGTCTGAAACTCTTATTGAATTCCTTCCTGTCTTTTTTGTCCTTGGTTTCCCTTTGCTCCAATAACCGGTTTCTTTCTACCGTTTCTTCGTCTTTGGCACTCTCTTTTCATCCTTAATGACTTCTTTAAGTTCATTACACAGTTGCTCTTATTCTCTATCAATAAGGCTCAGGACTTCAAAGCAATTCCCGACCTTCTGTTTGAAATATGTATATCTTCAAGATTATATCATGGAAACTGTTTGACTTTCTTCTTCTTTTGCTTAATGTAGAACTTGCTTAAATGCAGAAATGGTTAAGTAATTCTCTTGCTTCATTTTGGTGTCCTAAGCCATGCGATTCAACTACATTTTCCTTTTTCAATATTTCTAATGTTGGCATTCCAGCCTCTAATAACAAGCAACACATCTTATTTGCGTGCTTTGTCGATTTCAAATTGAACTTGATGAAAAAACCTCATTAATATTTTCTTCTGCATCAATGGTTGGACAATAAACTTGAATGACGATTATATTAAAGGATGTCCACAAAGTCTAATTATGTCGTTTGGTCATTGATTGCATTGCCCTAGCTATACCCAACCTAACTAAAAAAGCAACATTGTTCCTTCCTTCTTTTGTTTTCAGGTCCTGAATAGTAAAGAGGGTATATTCTGATTTCACTTGTCTAGTATCAGTCCATTTCAATTCACTGATGCCTAACATGTTAAATTACAGATGTTTCATTTCACTTTTCACTGTGTTGAGCTTTTCCATGCTCATGCCTATGTTCCATGTTCCCATTGTAATTCTGTCTTTGTGCCTTAAGATTTTCTTCTTCTGTATGGCAAAACAGCCACTAGATGTCCTGAAGGCTTTAATCTAACGGAAGCTGAAGAAACTAAAGTAATTCAGAATCTGTCTCTCTAAGAGCTTACTTCCAAATAGTGTCTCACAAATGGGATAAACGATTGCAACTGACCTGTTCAATAAACATTTGACCGTATCGATAAGCTTCCACTGTGTAATCTTCACCAAGACAAACACAGACAAGCATTGCTCCTGTCTAGGAGAAGAGATTGATCTTGCTTTTGAAGGCAGGAAGCTAACAAAGAGTACCAACAATTACATCTTGTTCTAAATTATTGGAAATCATGATAAACCAATTAGAAAACAATGAATATCATTCTTGAGACTAATTTCTGTTTTAATCTTCAAAATGGAATGAAATCAGCCTGCTTGCTCTATTTAGCATGAAGAGATTCCAATATAGTTTCACACTAGAAGAAACTATTATTGTGGCGAAAAGTAACATACTGTGTATGTTTTAAACCCATAGGATTGTAGGAGATAAATTTAATACCATAATAAGACATAACAATATGTCCTTTCCCCTTAAATTCTAACAGCAACCTGAGAAAAGAGAGCCACTCTCTACTGTAGCACACCAAACTAAGCATGTATGTAATATTTTAGCAGTCTTAGGGAAATTTAGATTTAAATGCTTTAAATAGAGCAATCAGGAGGAGCTGTCTTGGAAAATTTACAAACTGTTTGAAAGCTACTCTGGGTCCCATTGACACTGAGCAAACCCTTCTGGCTATAATTCTTTGGCAGCTTTAAGATTGATTGTGGTTCTGATAGTAATACTAATCACCCAGTAGTTTTAAATCTTTTTTTGGGGTGTGTGTGTGACTTGGGAGCTATTTGTGAAAAATCTATTCCAATTCACTCTAAAACAGATACTTGATCCTCCTCTGTAAAGTGGTCAAGGAAAAAAAAATCCATTTTCTCTTGGAGAGACTGGGAATTCCAGCTGTACTTTATAGTTTCAGAACATCCATTATTGCAAACCAGCCAGGCTGCGTAATGACAAGAAATATTAAAATAAATATACTGCAAGTTGATCTCCCTTTTACAATTCAAAACCACGATTTCACCAGGAAGGCATTAAATCTTCCCCCATCTGAATGCCATACAAAATAAAAAGCAGTATTGTATGAACAACTGATAGCAACAAAATAGAAACATGGGTTTAATAAAGCAAGGAAGCAATTAGTTTCAGCTTCTAAATGATTCCATCTTCTTCTTTCCCTTTTAGACACTGAACCGTGTCTAGAAATGTCTAGAAAGCCATGTGCCAGCAGTAATGTGAGAGAGCGGTACATATAGATTTTATGTGCTTGCCTAATAAAGAGTCTCAGGCTCCAACCAGTTTGAGAAGTTTAACTGGTCAGCCTGCTGAAACTTATTAAGATATCCAGAACAGCAAGTGACTCTCATGTGGGTTAAAAAAAAATCTATATTGTGAGGTGGGCTACAATTCTGGCTTTATGTGGACAAATTTAGCCTGAATTTCAAAATCCTGTGTACTAATAATAATTTTTATTTTTAATAAGGGTAACTCAGACCTCCCTATGATCATGTACACTCAATTAGGCTATTAAATACAATCAATAATATCTATGCTGGACATCTCTATATACTGGAAGAGGAACAAGTCAACTTTATAGCTTGTTTCAGTGCCCGGTATAATTAACTGATGATGAAGAAATAGATCAAAAAGCTAAACTCAGGTCTTTATCCTGGTTTGGTTCTTTGTATCTTCAGATACGAAATGTGGAAAAACCTAACAACTGATTGCCACTTATTTACTCTTGTTTATACACAACTCATTTGTCATTAAGTATGCCCTACATAAAATGGGTTAAACAACAATATATCCTTAGTCTACCTTTATATAAAGTTTATATTAACTTGATGGTTGAATGTTTAACCAAAAATTAAACTTCACCTAAAATTGTACACCGGGCACACAATTTTGCAAGTACTGTTATATGTTGATGACACAATAACTTTTTCTTAGCTAATGGCAGGGGTAAAAAGGCATAACACACAGGTAGTCCTCGATTCATAATCCCAATTGAGCCCAAAATTTCTGTTGCTAAGCAAAACAGTTTTTAAGTGGGTTTTGTCCCATTCTATAACCTTTCTTGCCACAGTTGTTAAGTGACTCACTGCAGTTGTTAAGTTAGTAACACGGTTGTTAAGTGAAACTGGCTGCCCTGTTGACTTTGCTTGTCAGAAGATCAAAGCCGAGGTGGCGTCATGGTTAAATGCAGCACTGCAGGCTACTTCAGCTGACTGCAGTTCTGCAGTTTGGCTGTTCACCGGCTCAGGGTTGACTCAGCCTTCCATCCTTCCGAGGTGGGTAAAATGAGGACCCGGATTGTTGTTGGGGGCAATATGCTGACTCTGTAAACCGCTTAGAGAGGACTGAAAGCCCTATGAAGCGGTATATAAGTCTAACTGCTATTGCTATTGCTATAAAAGGTGATCACATGACCTTGGGACACTGCAACCGTCATAAATATATGCCAGTTGCCAAGTATCTGAATTTTGATCATGTGACCCTGGTTAAGGACTACCTGTACTCTAATTCTTTATATAGAGAATAATGTGGAGCTTTTAATGTTAATCACATATTAAAACTTCATATGTACAGGGCCTTTTAATGATAGTTTTACTGTGAATTATGAGCACCAGTCAGTTGTTTCTCACATTTTAATTTGTTGCAAAGTTGTATGTATCTGAATATACTTAACAAGGCAACAAATGGAACTTAATTGGTGGCAGTGTCTGCATATAACGTATATTTTGGAGTATAAGATGCACTTCCCCACCAAAAAAGAGGGTGAAAATCTGGGTGCATTAGGAGAAGGAGGAGCTGACGTTGCAATGACATGATGTGTGATCTTGGAGCTCCAAGATCACAGTCATTACTTTTGCTGCTGCACGGTCCTTTTGGACCTAAACCATCCCGAACAGATGGTGACAGGGAAGAGTACATCCTGCTGATCTCAGGGACACCGCAAAGTCCCTGATTGATTCAGGAAAATCTCTTTTTGCTGGTGACAGAAGCGCAGCCATTGAAGCTGCTGAAGTTGTAACAGCTCCGGAATGGGAGGAAAATGGAAAGAGAAAGTGTGTCCATCTGGTGAGGAAATATTATTATTATAAAAGAGCTTACCCCCCAAAAAATTAAAGCTAAATTAAATTTGAAAACAGAAGAGAACAAGTGGTGAAATTAAGCTACATTAGACAGTATGTTATCCTTTTTTTAAATTTTATTTTACGGATGGAACTTTTGCAAATGTTTCCTATTCTTTAAATTGAATGGATTAGCTTTTCTTCTTCTACTTTTTATGTTCTTTTTTTTATACCTATGGATTAAAATCTTTTTCCTTATTCTTATAATGCTGGATTGGATGGGGGTTTTTTTTTGCTCCATTTAAGAATTTTGTTTTCTTTACACCTGGAATATAAAGAAGATATAGAAGGAATACAAAGAGGGCTGTAATAACAGAGGGAAAGGAAGTAACACTGGCACTTGGAGGTTGGAGACTTGGAAGGCTTGGAAATGTTGTCTTTTCTTTTTTCTCTTTGATCATTTGACTTTGCATTTCAAGGTTCCTCAGCTTGTTTACAGAGAGTGATAGTGAGAAGAGCATGGGTTGTTTATACAGGTGCTCTTCAGGAGCTTTATTGGCAACTGGAGTGGAGTGAAAACAAAGCCTTGTCTTGAAATATTATAAATGAACTTGCTTTAAATTTAATAAAAAAGTTTTGAATGCCAGAGTGGCAGTGTTTACAAGTTAGAAGAATGGCGCAACATGGAAAAGAAACCTTAGCATTGCAAAAGATTATGTTTGAAATTCAAAAATTATTAGAAGTAACAGAGAAAATTGAGAAGAGATTGGAGAACATAGATTGTAGAATAGTAAAATTTGATGGAAAAATTGAGGATGTTCATCAAATGAAGAAAGTGGAGGTCAGAGTTCTAAAAACTGAAGGAAAAATAAACAAAGAGACAAAAAATGTTGATACTGACAGTGAACTGAGCGTGGTTGGAAATAGAAAGAGTGGAATATGGAAAGGGCGATAGATGGACTGGAGCTCTACCCCAGATTTCAAAGTATAGAAGAAGGAAAGAGAGAAGAATTGATGGAACGAAGGAGAGAAATTTTGTCAGAAGCACTAGTGATAACCAAAGATAAGCTGATCAAAGAAGCAGATGAAGGGTTTCGAGCTTATACAAGATATGCAATAAGCAATAAGTTGCGAAGAGAAATCCATACAAAACTTACTAAGGAAATAACCAGAACACTAATGCCACAAATGGCAAGAGACATAAGACTGCACTATTACTGGAAAGACACAGGTTGATGTAATGAAAGCTTATAACAAAAAATAGATAAATTTAGAGCATTACATATAAAATGAAGTGATAATGGATACAGTTAAATAATTGATAATTATAATAATGCAAATATATATATGTGGGTGTGTGGGTGTGTGGGTGTGTATTGGTTTGATAAGAGCAAATTTGATATAAATTGCAAATGGTGACTACGAAAGGAAGTTTAGAAACTCTGTTATTAAATATAACCAATTTTTATTTAGAACATGTTATAAAGATGTAATGTTACTGGATGATATTGGGAAGAGCTAATGGAATGCCATTATGTGGTTTTGCTTTAGATCTGGAATATTTTATATAAAAGGACATAAAAACAATTATAGTCAAATGAAGATTGAGGTATGATGATAGTAATGGCAAGCCACTCCCACCCGGTCACATGGCCAACAAGCCACTCCCACAAAGCAGGCCACACCTACAGAAGAGGTTCTAAAATCTTTTGAAACCCACCACTGCCCCAGGAGCACTTTGCAGGCCTCTCCAATTCTCTGCATGCCCCTTTTCCACAAAAAATAGGGCATGCAAAGGGTTTGGGAGGCCCACACAGTGCTCCTGGGGGCCAGGGAGAGCAAAAACTTTTTAAAAAAGTTTTGCATATCTTGTATGTACTCTAATTGTCTCATCCAATCCACCTAAAATGTGTTCCTTACTCCTTTCTGTGACCCCTTGGGAGGATTTCTGCAATCTTCTCTGCTAAATTCTCTCCTTTCTCCTCTTCAATGTTCTGAAATCTTAAGTAGAATTCGGATCTTTCCATTTCCCAGAGTATGGAGGATTCATCTTGCTTTTTATCAATTGTTATCAATTTATAATCCATCTCCTCCACTTTTTTCTGTTATTTCTGCTCTTTCTTCCACCTTCTGCAATCTCTGCTCGTTTTGCCGCATCATTTCCTTAAATTCTTTCAATTCATCTTCCACCTTGCCCACTTTCTCTTCTACTTTGTTTACTTGCTTCTTGAGATCCTTAAGATCCATGTGTATGGCTTGCAACATACTTTTCAGCTCCGAGGTAGCTTTATCTTGCTGCGTTGGGCCGGAGAGGGCAAAAACTTTTTTTTTAAATTACCTCTTCAAAATCTTGGTGCATCTTATACTTCGGTGCATCTTATAGTCTGAAAAATATGGTAGTTAAGAAAATATTGGACCAATTTTGTTCCTGCTTGGATTGTAATTGCTTGGAAATGCAATGTTTTTCATACATAAAGTTCCTGTTTTAGTATTATCAATTGGGTTATTTTTCAGTGCTTTGCAAAAAGTATTTTTTAAAGAACCTGAATATTTCTTTTTCCTGATTCAATTCTAATATTTGTTCTAGATATGTGGGATACAACTTAACTTTTTATAGAAATAGCCTCTTTCTACCAAAGAGTGTCTGTAAAGGAAATAAAAACCTCCACCATGCAAGATCCGTAGGCTTCTGTTTTGGTAATGCAGTTTTCCAAAAAGGAAATACTTTGGTGCCCACTATGATGGTGATTTGTGCTTTTTGGATATTTTCCACTTAGGACACCAGACAAAAAAAGCAGCAATAAATCTATTATAAGTTACTTAAAAGCTACACTGGTCCAGCCAACAAACTGAAAGCAAGAAAGAGGCTTTGGTTTCTAAATCCTTAAGATGTTGTGCCAACTGCTCTGCCCTTCCACAGAAAGGATAGGATTTTCTCTAGGTTGCCTTTTCTAAGATGGTGCAAGGTTGCTATGCATGAAAAGGAAAGTGAGCTACGTAGCTGATGGCATGTTTATTAACAACCAATACAGCTATAGAGGTAATGCCACCCATTTGCATTGCTTAGTGAAGCCACTGAGAGTTTGCTTATGGTTGCCCACTTCACTTTATTCTGCTACTACCACAATATGTTAGTACTGAGTGATCATTGTTAGCACTCACCACTCTCCTAGAAAAATGCAATATTTTAGGAAATATTAAAAGGACAGAATATTGCCCCTACAAGGGAAGCAGAAACTCACCCGCCTCCCCTTTGTCAATGGGTCATTAAGGCCTGGGTCAGTCTATTCTAAATAACAAAGATTTACCTCTTTCAAGCAGAACCATAATAGGAATTCCAAAGCCCTTTCATTACATTATCACCTAGCAAGAGTAAACCAAGCTCAGGACAGCCTACAGAATTGCCCCTACATGACCCCATAGGAGTCTGACAACCAGGGACGTGCAGTCACTAGAGGCAAGGGAGGCAGAGCCTCCCCAGTCTCCTGAGAGAAAGGAAAGAGTTTAAAAAATTTTTTTAAATTAATTAAAGCCAGGATAGTTGCTACCAGATTTCAAGTCACAGTGGCTTGGTGTCTGCTCTCAGTGTTAACTAGGAGGAGGCCAGAGAACTCGGGGCCTCTTTTGCTTAAGGAATTTTTCGCCTTTTAAAAGTTAAGGAGGAGTTAAAAAGCAAAAGATTTAATATGCAAAAGAGGCACTGATTCTCCAGCCTCCTGATCTGGGAGCAGCGAATCATGTCTTGCACTTGAGCGACTGCGCAAGTGCAAGGGTGATTCTGGAGAGGTTTTTCTTTCACCAGCCGCCATTTCTTCTGCAGCCAGCCCAGCACCGAGCGGGGAGGACAAGGAGGAGGAGGAGAAGAGCGGTGAGCCCTTGTGGCTGGCTGGGGAGGGACTCACCGCTCTTCTCCTAGCCAGCCAGCCACTCACCCCCACCCGACCTGCTCCCTGCCTGGCCGGTCAGCCGGCACAAAGACTCACTGCTCTTCTCCTCCCAGCCAGCCAGCCAACCGACCTGCTCCCAAGAATGTCAGCGGGGACGGAGGAGGCGGCAGAGCGCGGCAGAGCGCGGCAGCGGCGAGAAGCAACACCCCCGCCGCTGTGTCCGACAGGTGTCTTGCGTTTATGTCCATCATAAACGAGAGACACCTGTCGGACACAGCGGCGGGGACGATGCTTCTCGCCACTGCTGCGCTCTTGCCTCACCAACGGTATCCCTCACCGCACGTCACTGCTGACAACCAATCAGAATACAAGCTTAAATTCAAAGCCAAACAGAGGTTATACACATCTCTCTCTCTCTCTCCTTCCCTCCCGCTCTCCCTCCCCCCTCCCTCCCCCATGTGCCTTTTTTCCCAGGACCCCAAACCATGTGAGCCTGTCCACCATTAAACCATCTTTCCAAGCAGTCTCCATGTTTCCAGTGTCTTTTTCTCCACTTGGAACTGAACCCAGATGAACATTTCTTCTAACATCACCACAACAGCATTACAATATCAACTATGCAGCATAACCAGCCCTAAATTCAACTGTGGCCTGAAATTATATGACTCCTCAGCTCATCAGATTAATTTAGCTATTATTCCAAAATTCCAGTTTTCAGACAGTCTTCTGACCCCCAGACGTGCAGTTTTGTGAGATTTTAACTCTTCAGCAAGAAAGACATTTTTGGCAGAGCCCAGGTGAGAAAAGAATAGACTTTTATCTTTCTTATTTGTGTTTGCCTCCTTTTATTTTCTTAAAAGTAGCAGCATTTCTTTCAAAATACCGTATATGTTTATGAACATGAAGAAGAAATGATAGTTTTCCTGAGGTTTAATGTTATTGGTTGCTAGTACACATTTTATAATATGCCATTTTAACTTCATGAGTCACAGCCCCACTCCGAAAGCCTTATTGAGTATGTGCTGCAGGTGAATCATTACCATAATTATGGGATTCCAAAGAAAACAAATGATAATAAACCTTTTAAGTGTTTGCAGATTTATACTGCTTTCTTTTTACTATGCCAGATGGGAGGAAATAGAATTAATTCAATCATTTTGTTTTATATTCATGAGAGTCATAGAGCAAAAATCACCAAGGCTTGTTATAATAGGCTCTTGAAACCACTTCTGTTTATGGCATGAGTGACTTATATATTCCAGTTGTAATTTGAGTCATTTTGAGAAAACTAAGATTCCATTTTCCAGACTAGAACACCTAAATTTACAATTGACATTTTCTTCAAAGTTCCCACTATGGACAGGTGAGGCAAGGCTGTAGTTTATATTGTGTATGATTTATATCTGAAAATCAAGGTAATATGTTTTTATTTCACATGCCTTTCCTTATGGAAAGAATAAAAACAGGGAAATAGAATTTTGTTCTTTTTCTGAACAATACAAATGTTAGCAGTTGGGACCCAAACTGGATTCTGGGGAGTGGGAGGGACTCCTAAATGAAATCAGCACAAGATGGATTGTTTTACTATTCCAAGAATTCCCAATGAGAGATATTAGATTTTTTAAAAATGTAGTTGAACAAGTTAGTTAGAACAATTAATCGGTGGAACAACTTGCCTCAGAAGTTGTAAATGCTCCAACGCTGGAAGTTTTTAAGCAAAGATTAGATAACCATTTATCTGAAGTGATGTAGAATTTCCTGCCTAAGCAGGAGGTTGGATAGAAGTCCCTTCCAACTCTCTTATTCTATTCTATTCTATTTTATTCTATTCTATTCTTGTCAGCCCTTCTTCATTCAAAAATCAGGAAAGAAAACCATAGGACTCCATTGGTAGAAATCAAGTGTACTTTTACTAATTATAAATGAATAGAAGCGAAGCTAAGCTAAGTGTGGTTATTTAGGCATGAAAGTGAATAATATATTTATAATTTATTCCCATCCCCTTGGCATCCCGTGCACAGTCCAATCATAATTCTCCCAATGTCAGGTGTGAGATAACTTCGAAAGGCATCACCAGGATGGAATGCTGGTCTGTTGGCCTTGGCGGGAAACACTCCTCCTCCACATGCGCAGGTAAGGTGGACAGTTCAAAACCTAGAATCTTCCTCCAGCACAACAATGAGTCCCCTCCCAAATACCATGCCCCCCTCCCCGTTTCAATGGCAGCCGAAGCAGTAGCAAAGCGGAGGCTGACAATTCTATTCTATTCTACTCTACTCTATTCAAGTGAAAGATTTCCCTCCACTTTAGCTCACTCATATAATTTTGTAATATATTACAAAGAATATACTGTAACATAAAAAATACCCTCCCCTTTGAAAAAAAAATGTGACAAAACCCCCTTTTTTTCCCTTCCAGGGAGAAAACTCCAAAACTGGGAACTGAAATAATAGAAAAGTTATTGAAATCAGATACTTACAGTTAATCCTGAGGATGGGTATCATTTTCCTGGAAAAGCTCCTGCATTTGGTATTCTGTACTGTGGTAAACCAAAATATTCAAGGGTCATTACTAGTTACCATAACATCCCACCACTTACTATGTCATGCAGACAACTTACTCAACAAAAGCCACACATAAGACAAAATGTTGATGTTTAAGTAGTTTGAAATGTATTTTTCCAACCAGCAGCTCATCATGACTTCTTTTTCCACAAACTACCTTCAAGGCCAACATCTCAAAAATAAATTTCGTCTTAAAGAAATTTAGAATGGGTAAGGAAAGATCTGTATATTTAGATTCTGCTGAATACATTTTTCAAATGAGGCATTTCCTTCAGCCTGCTACTTCCTGATTTAAAGTTATATCCCAAAGTCTACTTTTTACAGTATTTATTTTTTCTGGCTCTTCAAATAGCCTTTGGGACAAGATAGAAGAGTCAAACTAAAAAAGGCAGCAGCTTCCAAATGGATTTTTTTCTACCAAAAATAACTATACTGTCTTCCTCTTCTTAGACGATTATTATAGGTATGTTAAAAAAAAAGTAAAAGCAAAGATGATAAAGTACGAAAGACTGACAAATAGAAAATTATATTAGCCAGAATGAGGAGGCTGCAAAATAAAAGTTTCACATAGAACTACCAATGTTGGCTAATTACTCACCCAATAATTAGTTACAGCCTATAGTGCTAGAATTTGGCAACATAAATGGTAAGTAACTTCTGGTTGACCAGCTGTGTGGTATAGTATTTGTACATCAGAAGGATTTTCTAACATCAAAGCTCTGACTTCCACATACGTGGAAATTCATTTTACAGTAGTATAGTAACATCAGTGAGGCAGAGTGCACATAAGTAAAGGTAAATAAGGTTCCCCTCGCACATATGTTCTAGTTGTTCCCAACTCTAGGGGGAGGTGCTCATCTCCTTTTCAAAGCCGAAGAGCCAGCGCTGTCCGAAGACCTCTCCGTGGTCATGTGGCTGGCATGACTAAACCACACAGAATGCTGTTACCTTCTCACCAAAAGTGGTCCCTATTTTTTTACTTGCATTTCTACATGCTTTCGAACTAGGTTGGGAGAAGGTGGGATAAGTAACGGGAGCTCATTCCGTTATACGGCACAAGAGATTCGAACCGCCGAACTTCCGACCTTTCTGATCCACAAGCTCAGCATCTTAGCCACCAGTGCACATGCACAATGACAAAAAACTGTTAAGAGAGCCGAAGATGCTTGCTTTGTTATGGCCCCTAGCTATAATAAAAATGAAAACGAGACACTTGAAAATAAAGTATACATTTAAAATGGACTGGGGAGACCGATAATTTGTATATTATTTTAAAGTTAAAAAGCCAACTGCCTAAATTTGAAAATCTCTTTGACTTTGATGTCCGGGCCAAATGACCCTCCTACCTGCATGTGAATACATCTGTATGCAATTGCGATTAATTCCTTTGGTACCTCAGTGAAGGCATGAAACAATCACAAGAATGAGGCGAATATGTACAAAGCTGTATGTGTATCTGCTTCACCACATGCTATGTTGCATACATAAACAAGCACTACATCCAATGTGTCTGTATCCAATTCAGTATCAATGTGAACTATCCCAACGAAGTTCTGTTACACAAACTCTTATTCTATATGAGCCTTGGCATTTCCCTCTACCACAGAGCAAATTCGAGCCAGGAGTACTTCTGCTTTCGAAATCAAGCTCCTTTACAGTGAATTTGTTGGAATTTTTATGTAGAGAGACACAGTATATGAGCACTTTGGTTATGTGTGTGGCAGGCCATTGGAATGTTTGGACTGACATCTTCTCCTCCATTGCACAGCACTGTGTGTATAAACAGTGGAATGAATCAGCCTTTTATTGAGACAAAACATTGGTCCAGCCAATGTTTTCACACTGACTGGTAGTGGTTCTTCAAAGTTGGAAGCAGCCTCATTGCTGGAGATCCTGTTTAACTGGAGATCTAGAGGACATCTGCAGTTCCACAGTCTTGATTATAGAGGAGGAAGTTAATGTATGGACCATACGTTGTTTCCACTATCACTATGTGCACCTGTACAATGGGGCTGCTTCCAACTTTGAAGAACCACTACCAGTCAGTGTGAAATATGTCGAGGCCACCTATATGTCGAGGCCATATAATTGCAAAACTGTTAGTTAGAATACTGTTTACACAATCCCTACTTAACTATAGTCATTTCCCCTAGGAATTATGGGAATTATAGTTCACCTTAAACAGACAGCAGCAGATTGAAGAAATCTGAGAAAGTACTGTAAGTAAAGGAGCCGCAGAACCCCAGTGAAACAAGAAGTGGCCTCTGGGTCATGAATGAAATACATTAAATTGTTTCTGAAATGTAAATAGGAGTTTCAATAATATAGCTGATGACCCCAACACTTAGGAAACAAATGGCAAAAAGGCCTCTTTTCAGGTTTATTCCTCTAATATTAATTTTGTCAATGTTATCAATATCAGAAGCAGTACAATATGCCTGAGACACCAAGATATTTGCTACTGAGTTGGACAGCTACTTTAAAATGATTGTGACAAAATACATAAAAAATCAGACCGTAAATGTTTGTTTCATGTTTTGTGAAACTGTAGGTCAAGTTGCTCACAATGGGCACTATTCTTGAGTACATCTTCTCTTTGCCATTGCTTATTTGTTTGCCTTTCTCTGAAATCAATGGGCACAATAGCAATAGCAGTTAGACTTATATACCGCTTCATAGGGCTTTCAGCCCTCTCTAAGCGGTTTACAGAGTCAGCATATCGCCCCCACAGTCTGGTTCCTCATTTCACCCACCTCGGAAGGATGGAAGGCTGAGTCAACCTTGAGCCGGTGAGAACAGTCAGCTGAAGTGGCCTGCAGTACTGCACCCTAACCACTGCGCCACCTCGGCTCCACAATGTACAGACAGAGAAGATTATCTGTAGGCTGTCACTCCTTTCCCAGAGGTCTCCTGGCAGGTGATCAGATAGCACAAGGAGGAACAAGCCCACAAGTCTCCAAGAACTGCTGGCACTCCTCCTCTGAAGAACAGGTTTCAGGTTATCTTCCTTGATTCTGAGACCACAGATCAGATATCACTCTAAGCTCTGATCAGATATTTGATCTGTGAAGAGGTATATTAAAAATATCCCATCTCACCCCTATGGATGATTGTGTCTTCCTCAGAGGCCTGGGAGTTTGAGGGTTCTCTGTAGTATCTTAACTGTTCTAGCACTGCATTCACTGCCCTGAGCTCTAATGTTGATCCAGGGAACTGTTTGAGCCACTCTCCCAACTTAGGTTTCACAACTCTAAGTGTTCCTATCACCACTGGGACAGGGGTGGGTTTCAACCGGTTCGCGGCGGTCCCTGCGAACTGGTTGGTCGGCAAATCCGGAAGTAAGTAACTTCCGGGAACGGCGAAGGGTGCGCCCGCCCGCCCACGGTCCTTACCCGGTTTTGACGAGTTCTGTGCTTCTACGCATGCGCAGGACGCATACAGCGCCTGCGCGATCCTCCAGGAGCAGCTGGAGCGTCGCGCAGACACTAGTACACCGTGCGCATGCACGAGGATGCCACCGGCCCCGTTCCAACCGAACCGGTTGGAACGGGGTGAGAAACCCACCCCTGCACTGGGACCACTTTAGCGTTTATTTTCCACACCTTCTCTTTCTTGCACTAGTCTTTTTTTGTCTTCTCTTTGTCCCATATGTTCTCCCAATATTGTTCAGTTTCACCTGTTGGTGGCTGTGTGTTACTATGTTGTGGCACTGCAGTTGGGAGTATACCATGGATGATTCTTTGGAGAACAGGGCATTTATCTTCTTGGCCTGTATTACTCTAGTACATGGCAGCATCTTCTTCTTCATTATGTTGAGGCATTAGGTAACTAGCTGTTTTTCAGTTAGTGTAGACATAGATCTTCTTCTGTCCATCCATAGTTCCCTCATATGTTTCATATACCCCTTCTCATTAGGTCTGTTCCCTACTGGTTCGTAAATGTGAGTGTGCATGCTCACTTCCGTGCATGCGCACAGCCTTCCGTGCATGTGCTTTTGGTGAAAAAAGCACCTAAATGGGATGCCGTAGAGCTGGAGCGGGTCGTGAGGCACCCGCGATTTCTGCTACCGGTTTGGACGAACCAATCCGAACCGGTAGAATACCATCTCTGGGTCTGCTGTTACGTAGCATTCCATTGATTCCAGGTTCTCTTATCACACTCATTTATGGTTTGTTCCATATCTATTCAGCCTCTCAGAGATTTCAGCCTATATTCCTTGCTTCTGAAAATACAGATCAGCCATCATTCTAGGCCAGTGGTTCTCAACCTGTGGGTCAGGACCCCTTTGGGGGGGGTCGAATGACCCTTTCACAGAGTCGCCTAAGACCATTGGAAAACACATATTTTCAAAAAAATATGGAAAACATAAAATAATTTTATGGTTGGGGGTCACCACAACATGACGAACTGTATTAAAGGGTCACGGCATTAGGAAGGTTAAGACCATTTTGCTCTAGGCTCTATTCACATATTTTATTTGTGAAGATAGGTGTGTGTGTGTGTGTGTGTGTGTGTGTTTCATATGCATTTGAGGTCCATTTGCATACAAATTTGTAATTCTATTTCAACATTTTTTTTTTTTATTTTCCACTCTTGTAGAAATTGCCTAAGTATTCAAATGTGGCCACAGTAAGAATGGGGCCAGTGAGAATTATCCTGATCTCTCCAACCATGTTTACAGTCTCGGTATGTCTGTATATTCCTCAGCAATTTTTCAGTTGCTAGGATGGCATCTCCCTGAAAGTCAATAATTAATGCTAATGGTGACAAACAGGAAATAACTGATGAAAAATTATTATTCCATCCTCAGAGATAGCACCTAAAAGTGCATTAGAGAATAAAAATACAAATTAAATAAGCTAATAAAAATATGTCCTAAAATAAATGTACCTAGGAAAGCATATTGTGTACAAAAGTAGCAAAAAATTGTACAAGTGTGTACTTTATAAAAGAACAAATTGTCTTAAACAACAAATGGGAGACAAATTGTGAAACAGTATAAATGAAATTATAGCAAAGTAAACTATTTCCGTGCATGTAACTTCAATGAATTCTTTGCATAGCTGAACCAAAAAAATCAAAATTGAATCTTGATATACATAAAAATGTACATAGCTTGAAAAACTATCTCTATATCTCTTTACTGTAAAAAAAAAAAAAAAAAAACTCTTTGCAGCGCGCGCGAAACGAACCGGTAGTAAAATCAGGAGCAACCCACCTCTGATTCAAGGCATGCATTTCTGTTCTTCACTTTCTTGATATCATAGATAAATGGCATTAATGGGTGGCCAGAGAATGTTGAAACTGCACAGTATCTGTTTTTAAGTAAATGTCATCTCTTGTTTTTCCTGAGAACATAAAAAGAGACTCAGTTGGACCAGGCCAAATGATTATTTATAGCAACCATTCAGTTGCTATAGTGGTAAACCAAATGCTTATGAGAAAAAGAGTTTAATGTATTCTATCAAAGTTCTTTCTTATTCTGCTTTTAAAAAAATCTGTGTATGAATTTTTAGAATTTTCTAAATATATGAATTTCTTTCAACATTTCCCACATTTTAAGGAAATATATGGATTTCTTTCAATGTTTCCCAAGTATCCACATTTTAAACACAACATTCAAGCTGGAAAATATGTCAGTTTGACACCAGTGATTTCCATAAATTATGGATATTATGTACCCTGAAAATGTCAGAGTAGATTGTTTTAGCAGATCCCATTATTTCTCCATTTGATTCTGAAAAATCAAGGGGAGATTTCTGTACATTCTTATAATAAAATTCCAAGGAAGACATCAAGGCAACATTTGATGTCTCCATTTCACTGATATTAAGAGCCATATCATCTCAGATTCTCTAACAATGTGACGTATCATGACTTTTTCCCCCTTTGCTATCCTAATGCTAAAGTACTGTGAAAAAAACAGTTTCTGAAACAATTGTGCCTATTTTTGGAAACATTAATGCACAGTGCTTTTGCTTGCTGAGATGATTCCTATTTTAAGAACACAAGTAACAGACCAGGATGAGCCAGAGAGAAAAGATTAAAACATTGCATCATGCATCTTGAGTTAGCAGTTGGTAATGTGGTTAATCTGGCATTTGTCATTTGTGGTATCTTTGCAAGTATAATCCATTTCTGGCCAGACATAAATCTCAATACCATAACAAGTATAGGTAGTCCTCAACCTATGACCACAATGGACCCAACATTTTTGTTACTAAGCAAGTTTTAAGTGGGTTGATAAGTGAATCATCTGGCTTTTCCCATTGGCCTTGCTTGTTGGAAGCCAGCTGGGTGTGTTACAAATAGTGATCAGATGACCACAGGACAGCACAATTGTCATAAATAGATGCCAGTTGTCAAACGTCTGAATTTTGATCACATGGTCATAAGTCACTCTTTTCAGTGCTATTGTAACTTTGAATGTTTGTAAGTCAAGGACTACCTGTAATCAGAGATGTACACTTGATGTCTCTTTACCTCTGATGCTACAGGTTGCCATAAGAGTTTTTCTTATTACAACATTTAACCTCAGTTGCATTTTATTTCAAAAATATCTGTTGTAATATTTTTCTATAGGAACGTGGTGGCTCAGTGGCTAAGATGCTGAGCTTGTCAATCAGAAGGTCAGCAGTTCAGCGGTTCGAATCCCTAGCACTGCGTAAGGGAGTGAGTTCCCGTTACTTGTCCCAGCTTCTGCCAACCTAGCAGTTCAAAAGCACGTAAAAATGCAAGTAGAAAAATAGGAACCACCTTTGGTGGGAAGGTAACAGCGTTCTATGCGCCTTCGGCATTTAGTTATGGCAGGCACATGACCATGGAGATGTCTTTGGACAGCGCTGGCTCCCTTGGCTTTGAATCAGAGATGAACACTGCCCCCTAGAGTTGGGAATGACTAGCACATATATGCAAGAGGAACCTTTACCTTTACTAATATTTTTCTACACATCTCAGATATTCCAAGTCAATGTATTTTTCAGATGTTACAATAAAACAATGCCACCTTTAAATAAGAACACATTCTGATACTGAAATGATGTGATTTCTTCAAAACCTCACATGATGCAACCTGAAAACAACGTCAAATTGCAATACAGACGCCTGATCTAAATCTTTCTTGGACTGAGAATTTAGCTGAGAGTTGTCCCTTCCATACGTCTGCCCAACACTGTAATTTGGGTGATTTCTAAAGTTCAGGCTCTGCAACCTCAAAAAGCAATAATCATGGCAGAGGATGCAAAGACTCTTTAAATCAGTGGGACTTAAACCACAATTATTATAAATCCTATTGATTTAGATAAATAAAATGAATAAAATAGGTGTTTATGACAAAATTGCTTGAGAAGAAGAAAGGATGTTGCAAAAATAGCTACATTCTTACACAATATTGCAACCATGGAGGGGGGGGGCGCAAACCAATAAGAAGTCAAATGACTGAAAAACAAAATATACATCAATTGTGGTAACCAGCATATGTCAGGTTGATAGCAATAGATTCCATAAATTATGGACATTATCATTTCTGTAAATGTCACAATGGAATGTTTTAGTAGATTACTGTATTTGTGTAGGGCAGAAAAATCAAAGAGAGACTTCTCTGCATTCTTATCATGAAGCCCCAAGAAAGAAATTAAGGTAATAACCTCTTCCTTTCACTGCTTAATTAACCTGTCTTCTCTGGGTGTGATGCTTATATGAATAGTGAATTTTATTTTTCTAACAATAAAAAATGTTCCTCATTAAAAGCCAGTATTCCAGGTTTTTTGTTAAATCAAACGGTATTTGTAATTTAACAAAATATGAGATGAGATAATCTCTAACCTCCCCCAAATCCTAATAAAAGGAACAAGAAAAAAATTTCAAAGGCTTTCTAAACATTCCTAAGAATTTACTTTATATATATAAGCATTTCTTTCTCCAATTAACTTTCTGAGTTGTCACATTAATTGGAAAGAACTTGTCTGATGAAGATCCAGGAAGATTCTTTTGAAAGAACCAGCCTGTTGTTTCAATTTTGTCTTATTTATTCATTAAAATACCATTAGCTTGTTGAAATGAATAACTGGAAGAAATTATCTCTGATCACTCATAGAAATATTACTGTTTGAAGTTCAAGAAGTATTTAAAATAGCATTTACAAGCCACAGTTAGCATGAATTTCTCACTAGGATTCAAAATAAAACACAAATGCTCCCCTGCATTGTTTGATACTCCCAAAAAATTCAATTTAGCATGTACCATATTTTATGTTAATGAAGTACTTTACTCTCTCTCTTCAAGCTGTTTTCAAATTACAGGTACACAGGAAAATAAACAAATATTTAATAAAATATAATTTTTAATTACTTGACATTAATTACTTCAGTGAAGATGAAGTTAAGAGAAATGCAAAGGGAAGAGGAAATTTATATTAAATGTGGTGGAGTCTACAGAGATGTGTATATGCATGACAATCCAATTACCCAGCTTGTTGTGATGCAACATCCATCATCTTCCCTGTTTTGGTTTTTTTCCATAGATGCAATCCATCAAATGTACTCTGAGCATGAACTCTAACATGGCTACCTGTTCTGCTGTTGTTCTACAAGATCATGATCAGTGATCTATGCAGAGATCAGAGTAGATCACAACCAATTTGCAAACAGCTTTTCAAATTAAGTGATACAATTAGTCCTCAACTTAAGACTACAGCTGAGCCCCAAATTTCTATTGCTAAGCGAAACATTTGTTCTGTGAGTTCTGCCCCATTTTACAACCCTTCTTGCCACAATGGTTAAGTAAATCACAGTAGTTGTTAAGTTAGTAACACGGCTGTTAAGTGAATCTGGCCTCCCTATTGATTTTGCTTGTCAGAAGGTTGCAAAAGGTGATCACATGACCCCAGGACACTGCAAAGCACTGTCACAAATATGAATAATTTGCCAAGCATTTGAAATCTGATCATGTGACCGTGGGGGATTCAGGAAAGGTCATAAGTGTGTCACTTTTTCCAGTGCCCTTGTAACTTTGAATGGTCACTAAATGAACTGTTGTAAGTTGAGGACTACCTGTACATTCTGTAGATGATGCAAAAATCATAGCCAAGCTTTTTTCCTGTAATATCAAGAACATTCATATAAGTTGTTATCAATCCAGAGGCTTTCTATTACCAGCCTATCACAGGACAATTGTTACATCCCATTCTTCACTCACTCACTCCTAAGGACTCAGGGCCCAGTCTCCAAAACCGTGATGGCAAATCTATGGCACATATGTCCGAAGTGGCCTGTGGAACCATGTTGCTCAGCACGAGTGGCGTTGCCCGTTCCCCTTCCAGGTTTCTGGCACGCATGCGCATACGATGATCATCTGGCCCTTGTGTGTGTGGCAGTGCCAGGAACTGGAAGAGCTGGCCAGCAATAACCTTGCTGGTTGGCGTTCATGTGTGTGCCTGAAACAGGAAGTCCTTTTTTCAGTGCACACATGCCCCCTGGGCAGCTCCTCTTCCTAGTCACGGCCCAGACGAGTTTGAGTTTGAGTTTTATTTCATTTGTATGCCGCCCTTTTCCCTAAGGGGACTCAGGGCGGCTCACAGCTCAAAAAGGGAAGGGGAGATACAAACAGTTTAGTAACAACACAAAACAATACATAATTAAAAAGCACAACAGTCATACCATTCGAAGTAGGGGCAGCGAATCTTTAGCCCCAGGCCTGTCGGAACAGCCAGGTTTTAAGGGCTATGCGGAAGGCCTGGAGGGTGGTGAGGGTACGAATCTCCACGGGGAACTCGTTCCAAAGGGTCAGAGCAGCCACAGAGAAGGCTCTCCTCCGGGTAGTCGCCAGTTGACACTGGCCGGCAGATGGAATTCGGAGGAGGCCTAGTCTGTGGGATCTAATTGGTCTAGTGGAGGTAATTGGCGAGGGACAAAGTGCTCCATTTTTGGCACTTGGTGCCACACGCACTCCATTTTCAGCACTTGGTGCTGAAAAGGTTCACCATCACTGCCCCAAAAGATTACGAGAGGCAAACTCATATGAAATGTATAGTCTCAGTTAATAGCACCACAATTTAACTAGAGTATTTCATCATCTTCCTCAGAGAGTTCCTCAGCAGAAGCCCTGAATAAGCATTTAGAACATTGCAGTCAGTTATATCCTAATAGTCATACATACACACACACACACACACACTAATAAAGCCTCACTTCATCTGCTGTGTATTTTAAGCAGTTTAAAAATTTATGGTGACAGCAGCAACTGGAGGTCAGGGTAACCATTCTTAACCAGGTTTTATTATTACAGCTTGCAGTACTCGACCCAAGGCCTTCGCCAAGAGATACACCCGATATAGTGAGAATTCCTTTCAAGACCTTGAGTCAAGTTCTTGTGTTACTTGAGAAGATGCTGTTCTTGGCTGATTTCATCAGATGGGAGGTGAAGGTGTAGAGGGGAAAGATCGCAGACATGTTAGCTGTCAGCTCTTCTGCTCTAGCCATGAAATGCTCAGTATGTGAAAAGCTTCAGATGTACATGAAAGGGGTTTTATTTCCTGTTCCACAGGAAGAAATGGTGTCAGTATGTGACAGGACCGTTTCCTTTCCTTTAACATGCTTCAATTTATGGTGGCAACTTTCTTCTCTCTTATCAATTCTGGGTTTTTGTTTTTTGTCCTGTTTTATGCATAATTAAAGAACCAGCAAGTTTTCTTTTAGCTGTCATATAATAAACTAAAAGATGGAAAAATAAGTTACCTATACTATCAACCTGGGCTGACAGTATTGTTCCAAGACTTCAAAATTAATTGGGAAGTAAAAAAAAGGTGGGGGGATGGCTTGATACTAATAAAGTATTTCTAAGGAATAATCTTAGATAAGCTTTAATATTAGAAAGGAACAATCTGAATGTCCTTAGTGCATTGTGGGGACCTTAATTGATATTTGAGAAATTTCTCTCTTTTCTTTTGGTTCTGTTCCAGTTTATTTGAAATTGGAGCAACTCTTTTATTTATCAAAACAGGAACCTTGCAAAGCTTGTAGGTAGTGCTCAATCAAGGGTATATGGTGCTACTTCACAACAACACAAATATTTATATTTTTAAAATGATTCAGGAGGAGGGTGTTGTTGTGACTCTCTAAGCTTTGCATCCTAGACCAGTAGCTACTCACCTTCAACTTAAAGCTGACTCTGTGAGTATTTCAGGAACTTTAATCTTACCCCACCGCTTAGCCCTGAACTTCATTTTCCCAATACCAGTGGCAGTGTTTACACATTGTTTAGAATGTTTTTCCCGAACCCCAGCTACCATAACAGCATGAAGTCATGGTTAGAGTTACCGGGAAAAGTCCCTGGTTGCAAATATGAAACCATGCTATCATGTCATGACCTTAGTTTGCAACAAACTTTTAAGTGCAAGAAGAAATTAAGTTTGGCGGCTATACAGCTTTTTCTTATAATATATGCTCAAACTGTATGCAAGGCCAAGAGAGATACACACAGTGTAACTGAAAATGTCAAATTGGAATGGAAATGGAATGGCTCGAAATAAAGAGAATCCAGAGTCTGTAGTAGTTCCAGGAGCAGGATGCTTGTTGGATTATATTTTTTCACCCTCTCATATTTATTAGCTATATGGTAAACACTTCTGGCATTGCCTTCATATTTAAGAGTAAATGTAATAAAGTGTTTTTTTTCATCTGGGGGATTCCTTATCCTACAAGCCTTATACAAAAAGAAGAGAAGGTCAAAGAATATGATGCAGACTCAGAAGAAGATGGAGAGATAATATCAAAGACACACTACATCAGTTAACAATGGTTGAGGCCACCAAAAGAAAAGAACCAGAACCTTGACACAGGAAAGGGTCAAAGAAGAGGAAGAGCAGGAGGAGGAGGAAACCGAAGAGGAGGAGGAGGAAGAAGAAGAGGAAGAGGAAGGAGGAGGAGGAGAAGAAGAAGAAGGAAGAGAGAAGAGGAAATCTGTTTTCAAACTACTTTATGGAAAGGTCAGCAATAGGAAATGTATGGTGTGATAGCTTGTTCCTAGAATTGAGAAAAAGCCCACCTTGTCTCTTATATTGTTAGTCTAACTATCCTGTAGGGTCAGGATAGATCTATGAATTATTCAGTCAAACCAAACCAAAGTAAGTACATTACACCCAGGTACTCTTTTAATGCTGGCCACTAAAACTACTCATTTTTTAAAGAAATTTTTAAATGTTATTTATTATTGCTAATTTTAATTGTTTTTGTTACAAAAAAATCATAACACGCTTCTGGATGACCAAACTTGAATAGTACTGGAGTATTATTTCAAAAGCTTATTCTGCTTGCTGCTGCTATGAACTATGGAGTCCTTAGTATTAAGTACTCAGCTGACGAGATTACTGAGGCAATTTAAGCAGGAACAGAACATGTTTATTACTAATAGCAACCACTGACAGAACAAGAACCAGCAGCTCCAGTTTGACAGCTATTTATAGTGTGGCTGTCAAACTGGCAACCAATCAGAATGCAACCAACTCTTGTTGACGACGCCTGCGTGTCTTAGCCAATCCAGGCAACCACTGTTGTTGATAGACATCTTGCAGTGGCCATGACACTCTGGACACAACCCCTCTTCCCCCCAAGAACATGCAGTCATAGTCGGTTAGATAGGCTGGCCGCCGCTGGATCCTTTCAGAGTGACACAGCTCCTGGGGTGGTGCACAAGGAGGAGCTGGACTTATGATGGGTTCGAGACTCTGATGGTCATTATGCAGCTGCGGAGACCCTGCCCTGGATAATGGCTGCTGGTCCCCAGCTAAGACTCCGGTGGAGTCTCGGCAGTAGGGTGCGTGCTGGGATTGACATCTGTAGCTTGGCTAATCCTGCAGGCAGCAGCCGGTCTCTCGTTGACAGATTGGAACACAGTTGCAGGAAAGTCATTCGGAACTTTGCGGTAGCGCAGGTGATCAATGTGATGCCGCCATTGTCGGCCGTCGTTCAGAAGGACTCTGTAAGAACAGGGTCCTGTTAGTTCAATTACAGTGGCCGGTAACAATTTTGGTTGCCCCGCGAAATTACGTGCGAACACCTTGTCCTCCCTCGAGAACTCTCTCATCTGGTGAGCCCTTGATGGTGCAGAGACATTACTAAACTGGGGGTGGAGCCTATCAAGCATGATTCAGAGTTTCCTGCCCATTAAAAGCTCGGTAGGGCTCCTGTTAGTTACTGGGCAGGGAGTCGAGTGCTAGTATAACTACAAATTTTGTCCTGTATGTTTCCTGTGGTCATTCATCCCAAGGCCTCTTTGGCTGAGTGGACCACTCGTTCTGTTTGGCCATTGCTGGCTGGGTGGAAAGGAGCTGTCAACACCTGCCGAACCCCTAGCACCGCTAGGAAACCCTGGAAACTGGCTGCAGTCCACTGCGCCCTGTTATCTGAGATTATGATATCTGGCAACCCATGGCATATGAACAGTTTTTTTAATACCCTAATAAAGGCTTCTGTGGTGGTCATGGTCATGGGCACCACTTCCACCATTTTGAAAAGGCATCCACAACCACCATGATGTGGGTACCTTGAATAGGCCCAGCAAAATCAAGGTGCAGCCTTGACCAAGGCCCTGTGAGTTTCTCCCACTCCCTGGAGCTGGCTGGGAGGCTTGGCAGGCTTCATACTGCCCCACCCAAATCTTTATGGATTCATCCATTCCTGTCCACCACAGGTAACTGCGCCCCAGGACCTTCATGTAGACAACTCCTGGATGGCCCTCATGCAGCCTTTGTAACACCTGCCTGCAAAGAGTGGTTGGCACAACTACCCGGCTGCCCCATAGCAAACATCCTTGAAGTGCAGATAATTCCAGGCACCGCCTCCCAAAAGGCACAAACCCCTCAGCAAAAGGGCCCATGGGACATCCCCTGCGTAACTAGTCTAAAACTTGGGACAAGTCTGGGTCGCGCTGAGTATGGCCTGCAATGTCCATCGAAGTGAGTGGCAAGTGATGGTCCTCAACCAACAGTACGCGGGAAGTCAGTGCCAAGTCCATCACCTTTAAGGGTAGCGAACAATGGCTTAAAGTGTCAGTGTGCCCTACCTGCCTACCTGGTCGATGCTCCAATCAATATGAATTCAAACCATCTCAGCATCTGGGGAGATAATATGGGAGGGGTTTGACGATCACCCGCTAAAATCCCCAGGAGTGGTTTTTGGTCAGTTACTAAGAGGAAGGGGCAGCCATACAAATAGTCATGGAACCCCTACTACAACTGCCAATGCCTCTTTATCAACTTCACTATAATTTCTTTCAGTTGTCGACATAGTGCGGGGAAAATAAGCGATAGGAGCTTCCTGGCCACTTGGCAACACATGAGCCAGGACAGCTCCTATTCCATATGGGGAAGTATCACACGTAAGAGTTAAAGGCAAATTTTCATTGTACTAAATGAGAACAGCTGAAGATGTTAAAAGATGCTTCACGTAAGTGAAAGCTTGGTGCTCACTGTCTCCCCAATGCCAATCAGCTGCCTTATCTAGGAGCCTATGTAAGGGCTCTGCAATTGAAGCTTTGTGTGGTAGAAAGACCGCATAAAAATTAAATAGTCTGCAACTCAGCTTTAGACCTCAGGGTAGGTGCCCTATGAATGGCTTTGACCTTTTTGGGTATAGGGTGGATGCCCTTACCATCGATTAAGATTCCCAAAAATTCCACAGATGGAACCCCTAGGGGGCATTTACTTTTTTTAAGTTTGAAGCCGGTTGCCCTGAACCTTTGGAGGACAGCCCGTACCTTAACGATGAGGTCTGCTCTGCAGGTGGCAGCAATGAGGACATTGTCAAATGCGGAATGACTCCAACCAACCCCTGGAGCAACCGCTCCATAAGACATTGGAACAGCCCCGGGGCTGTAGACACCCCAAATTGTAGTCTCTTACAACAAAAAGAGCAATTGTCTGCGCATCAGCAGATTGCTGGTCCACTGGCAATTGCTGGTACGCTTGAGCCATGTCAAGTTTGGCGAAAATACAGCCTCGTCCCAACGAGTGCAACAAGTGGATTCGAATTTAGCACTTTATTTAAAGTTGACTTATAGTCAGCACAAATTCTCAACAATCCGTCGGCCTTCACAGGGGTCACTATAGGAGTTTCCCACTGTGCATGGTCGATGGGCTCAAGGATTCCTTTCTCTACTAGCTTATTTAATTCAGCCTCTACTTTGGCTTTTAAAGCGAATGGAATCCTCCTGGCTTTCAATCGTATAGGGGTAACCATGGGGGTCTAATGGTAACGAAATGGGGGTGCCTTTGTAATGACCCAAAACATTGTCAAAAGCATCAGCAAATTGTCTAGTTAGGTCCTCAAAGTCCTCAGCCACTGTAACAGAGTGGACAGCCTCTACGGTAAGTCCTAAAGGCTGGAACCAGTCAATCCCGAGAATCGAAGCCAACAGCTTGGCCACAATGATGATAGGGAGATGTCCTTTGAAATTCTTGTGCTCCACCAGGACAGATGCTTGGCCCAGGACAGGAATCAGGTTGCCCTGGTAATCCCGCAGGCGGCAGGTAGACTTATGAAGTTCTTCTCTGTGGAGGGACGGCACTAGTTGTTTCAAACATGCCCACGAAATGATTGATTTAGTGGACCCAGTGTTGATTCCCATATGACATGGACTTCCCTCAATACGAACGGTCAGGAAAAACTTTGAGGTTTTAGGGCAACGCTCAGACGCATGTTGAACTTCCCATGCATCTTGGTCTGGCTCGCCCATCACTGTAGCGCAGCTGGGTTGAGAGAAGGAAGCCTTCTTGGCTTGGGACTTTTTATTGTAGGGTGAACCGGGATTGTTCCGGCTCCTGTAATTTAGCCCAGCATACAGCAGCCAAATGCCCTTGTCTACCACAACACCTGTAAACATCTGTTTTGAAACAGCAGGTAGAATGGAGGTGTTTGCCTCCACAACTCAGGCAGCCGCTGTTAAGAATTTTGGCGGGCTCTGACCTGAGGTGATATTTGGTATTGACATGGCTGATCTGATCATATTCATCAGAGCATTCACTTTCCTGGCCAGCTAGTTGGGTGTTGTGGTGCAGTCAAAATTTTGGCTAGTCCCATTAATACTATTTTGGATCTGGGCAGCCAATTTTTCCACCATTTCAGCAGCCCTCGCCTCATCCACAGCAGTTTGCAATGTCAGATCTGGCTTAGTCAGAAGCCAGCGTTGTAAATGGACGTCTCTAACTCCGCAAACTAATTGCTTTAGTAAAGCTTCGTCTAATTCTTTAAATTGGCAGTGAATTGCTTCCTGACGAAGCGTAGCCATATATTGGCAAATAGTCTCTCCTTCACACTGAGTACATTGCCTGTATGAGTGTCTGCGCGCTATTTTTGAAGGTGCGGGGGAGTAATGATTATTTCAATTTAGTTAAGAGAACCTCCCAAGGTATTGTGT
The DNA here is from genome assembly GCF_009769535.1 of Thamnophis elegans. Taxonomy (NCBI): domain Eukaryota; kingdom Metazoa; phylum Chordata; class Lepidosauria; order Squamata; family Natricidae; genus Thamnophis; species Thamnophis elegans. The sequence continues at coordinate 15,919,004 of NC_045545.1, read as the reverse complement.
TCACAGGCACAGGAGCTGACAGAGCTCTAGCCATGCTGAACATTTCAGGACCGCACGCACTGAGGGAAAACCCCCTTTTTCTATCATCCGTGACCTCAGTCAAGTCATGGGTCAGCAGGAAACATTCAAATCTTTCTAAAAAGGCTTCCCAAGACTCTTTGTGAGCTCAGAAAGGAGCAAAACTAGGAATGGCAGACATGTTGTATCACAATTTCAGGCTTGGAATGGTTCGTGGAGAATACTCCCAGTCCTCGTCGCCAGTATTAAATACTCAGCTGAAGAGATTACTGAGGCGATTTAAGCAGGAACAGAACACGTTTATTACTAACAGCAACCACTGACAGAACAAGAACCAGCAACTCCAGTTTGACAGCTATTTATGTCAAACCGGCAACCAATCAGAACGGAACCAACTCTTGTTGACGACGCCTGCACGTCTTAACCAATCCAGGCAACCACTGTTGTTGATAGACATCTTGCAGTTGCCATGACGCTCTGGACACAACACCGAGTCCTCTCTGAGCTTGATTGTTCATTTGCTGATGTTCAACTACTCAACTAAGTAACATTATCTGCGCTGATGAGTGTGGGGTTTGCTCCCTATTTATATACATAGCTTGCCCTGCCAGTGTTGTTGGAAGTGATTTCCTCATTCGTAATTCTCAGCAACACCCTATATAAATTCAGAGCGAACCCCATGCTCATCAGCACAGATGATTTTACCTAGTTGGGTAATGAAACGTCGGCAAACAACCCAAGGACTCCACAATTCAATCCTAAACTACACATATTCTCTTCCGTTGGAACCTGCTATGAAAATTTATGATATCTAAACATGATAAATGTCTTAAGACTTTCCGCAAAGGTATGAGAAATATTTCCTTCAAGAAATAAAAATACCTCTCTGTTACTGGTTTTTTCCTGTCAGATATCAGTGCTTGACCCAAAATGCTCTAGAAATCTCAGGTTTGTTTACAGCTTTGTCCTTGACAAGCATTTTTAGAAGCCTGCAATCAGCACAACAAGCCATTTGATCTGTCCTTTGGCACCCTCCAGCTGCTACTTGGAATTTCAACACTGTTTTATTGCACTTGTGTCCTCTCAAAACTGCAATTCCATATGGGTTTCTTTTATCTCAGAAGGGATCACATGAATGGAGAAGCACTGAGGCTGACCAGCGATATTTCCCAGAAACATTTCAGGCATAATGTCTTAAGATAGATGACCAGGAAGTTTTACATAGAATAGGAAGAGTCTTAAGCCCTGCCTTTGAATTCGAAGATGTGGAATTAATCCTTTTCGCCCAGCTCCAACTCAGGAGATGAAGAATAATTTGTTCTGCATGGTCAGTACAGAAATTTTAAAAACTATAAAATAATGTCACACATCACTTCATTAGAAAGGAACAGTTTTATGACCAAGGTCATATCAATTCTACTTTGAAGAGGCCACCAGTTCAGATTTCACTAACATTTTGTTCACCCAAATCCTACTTGGTAGCAGGATGCCTTCTGAATACCCCAAAAATAAGTGGGACTATAGACCACAGCAATGTATTTACACACTTTTTATACTTGTGTGTATACCGTATGTGCTTCAAGCAGAAATAATGCTGAATGGAAAATTAGCTCATAAAAGGAAATATTCAACATTTCTTTTTCCAACATTTTTCTGTTCAAAATAATTTCTTGTGGGTTTTCGGACTAAACACGCTTCAAACCCACAATGTGTATGGAATGGGGAAAAGGGATTTGGAGGCAAAAACATCAACCAAAGAATTAAATCTTCTCTTTGTAAATTGTTTACTGGTATTATTATAATGGTTGGTTGCACAGTCATGCCAGATGTTTAGACTGAATTTGGCATTTATATACACCTATCAAGTCCTTCCCAAGGGCCTGGGATAGGCAGATATTGTTTTCATAGTGTGAGAGGTATCATTGCATGATGTAAGCTTTATTGTTGTTGTTGTTGTTCATCGCACAGTCATCTTTTCATCCATCTATCGAGTCCTTCCTAAGGACCTGGGATAAGCATATGTGAATGTTTGATGGTTTTAAAGGCATTGTCACTGTTGTTGTTTCAAGTAAATCTGCCTTTTGCAATTGACTGAGTAATTTTTTCAATGCCAATGGTGTTCAAGTAGTACTTCAGTTTTTTTGGGATTGCAGCCAAGTTGCCTATTACTAAGGATACTACCTGCAGAAAGACAGTTTTGCGGTGGGGGTCAGGAGTTGTTGGAAATGCTGAGAGCCACACATTGGGTACAAGTAAGCTGGTAGAGAAGGATTTATAAAAAGAGTTTCGAAGTTTTCCTTGCTTTCCTAACTACAGTTTGCCTATCTGAAGGCTTACACTACAATTTGTCACATTTTCCCTTCTCCTGCCCTTTCAGTGTCTTTTTAAAATTAAATAATAAAAAGACCAAAGGCCAAAACTATAGCTATAGAGCTAGAAAGGAAAATAAAATAGTGACATAAAGCATTTTTATAACATCACACAGCTACCACAGAAATGTTATAAAGCCTGACCTCTTTAGTGTTATTTTGGTACAACAATTGTTGGATTATTCCAGAAGACATAATTCACTTGGGAAAAAATGATGCAAGAATAAAAACAAAAGCAAGAAAGTAAATAAGCAAAAGCATTTAGGTAACATTTGAGCATAATATTTTTATTCAATATTCCTATATACCAAATTGCTTTATTAAGAAAAAATATTTAATCTAACTAAGAAAATATAACCAGTTATGGATGAATGTATCCTTGATTTTACAATTTTTCAAAGCTTTTTGTTCTGTTTAACTTTTTACTGCAGCAATTTTCCACTCTTTTAAATTCCACTGTCTCAAATCTGCAGGAATCTGAGTGGCTTTGAGGTCTAGAAAAGAGAACTTGAGGAGCAGAGTACAAAGTATAGATAATCCCTGAGAAATCTTATCATATACAGAACACATTTGCCTCTTCACTAGCTCACGTTCAGCACTAAGTAATCTCCAGCACCCTTAAATGGCTTTAGCATAATTCTATAGATGTACTTTAGAGGTAGTGGTGGGTTCCAGATCCCGTTATAACTGGTACGGTTGCAATGGGGTCCGGAGTTCTTCACATGAACATGCGTGGCACGCACGCACACACGCGCATGCGTCTTACCGTGCAGCGATGCCTCCGTGAGCCTCTGCAATGCTCCAGCTGCTCGGTGAAGCATTGGGCAGGCGCTGTATGCACCATGCACATGCGCAGAAGAGCCGAAGACTTTAAAGACAGGTAAGGAATGTGGGTGGGCAGGTGGGCCTCCAGAGCACCATACCGGAACGGTACCCCGTGCTCTGGGCAGGCTCCAGTACGCCCATACCAGGGCATTCTGCCTGCAACCCACCACTGTTTAGAGGGGGAACTAAATCAAATTTATTTTTGGAAACATCCTTTTGATGACAGGAATAAAAATATATTGATGTATATTGATGTAACCGAATGTGAGAATTGTTCTGTCCACGAGCATTCCAGTCAAGTCTCACTAATCATTCTTCATCAATTCTTTGCATGGAATGCCAGAGTTTGGTTTGAGTCCAATATTTTCTCTTTGTGAGGTCTGTCATTGCTACCATCCATGAATAGGGTTTGGCAAATCTATAATTTTTCCTCAAAATCAGAGCATTTGAGCAATATTTCTTCTTGTTTTATTTCTAATGGCAAATTCTAATGGCATAAAGCATGGGTATGATTACCGTGGAGAAGATTTATTAGGAACCCAATTCATGAACTCTCTCTCTCTCTCTTTTTTTTTAGTTAAATTTTATAGGAGATGAGGATAGGAATGCAGACACAGAAACAGACAGACAAGTTCATACGGGAGAAGATGGCCTAAAGGTATTCCCAGCTGGTATTGATTTGGTTACATTCTTTACATCTTAAGAAATATGTTCAATTGCTATTGTTTACTTACTGCTTAATCTATATAGGCCACAGGTATGTTGCAGTTAAAATAACTGTGGAAAAAAAACATTGCTTTACCTGAATTTGGCTGATTTCCAGCTACTGAGATTTCACATTCCTGCTTTTGTCCTTTTCGATTCTTTTCCCTTTCATTTTCCTCTCCTATTGATAATTCAGTGTAAATCAGGTAATTCTTATTTATGATATTCATGTAATTGTCAAAAAATATATATTCAAAGATCCTAAGCTTTGCCATTTGAAAGGAGAATTGCCACTCTGTTACAGAGACATGAAAACTGATTTTGAAAATAGTTTGGTTATGAAAAATCCTGTTCACTAAATATGATTTCAGCCCCATTGGAACAGTTTTCAAAAATTTTGATTTTTTTTTTAAAAATTGGAAAGTTTTGAAAAAAATAGTTCAAAAGTTTTATTTTAAATAAAGCTACATTGTAGTAGCCATCTTTCCAATCAAGACCAAAAATTTTTGGGGGTGAGGATGTTCTAATGATGCTCCTTAGCATTTAACAGATGGTGGGAATCAGGTCGAACAAATTCAAAGAATGATTCAAGCCAAAAGTATCCTGTCTGTAACATTAGGGAGTTGTCAAATTCCTTCTTATGATTGCTGAAGTAAATAACATAAATCAAGTCTCACTATTGCTTACTACTTATGTAATTTAATTATTTGGAAATGTGCATAATGTCATTCTTTTTGTATGGATTTTAAGATGACACACAAATACAGAAAAAGTTCAGGATTTAATACAAGGCATCAAAGTTACAGTCCTAGGAAGCTTTGCTTATATTCTTGCTTTTTAAAACTAGACTTGTAAACAAGTCCGCATTACTAGCTCAGATCTCTGAATCGGAAAATGTTTGCATATATCTGAAATTCTATACTGTAGAACAAAAAAATTGGGGGTAAATCATGCAAACACTGGGCCCAAGAGAGGGTATAAATCTCTCTCCCTCTCACCCATGTGCTATTTTTTTGCCCAGGACCCAGAAAACCCAATGTGGTCCTGTCTACCATTAAACCATCTTTCCAAGCAGTCTCCATATTTCCAGTGTCTTTCTTCCCAATTGGAACTGAATCCAGATGGACATTTTTGCTAACAATATGCAACAGAGAATTGCTTCCCCATGCTTCTAACTTTTCTGGCCCAAGCTGCTGAAGTTGATAAAATATATATTGTAAGAGACATGCCCTTCAATCACCAGGGACTAGCCATATCATTAGGAAAAGTTTAGTAGAGATGGATAAATTGACTACTTTGATTAAAGGCAAAAACACTACTTGGAAGCCGCATGTTGACTTCGTGCCCAAGGTGGGGAAAAAAATGAATCTTTGATTTTGGGTTCTACTGATTAGATAAGTTAGTTATTCTAGAACTGGCTAATTTATACTATTATGTAAAAATAAAAAGTCAAGGTTTGATGATATTATATTATTCTGTTATTATCTTAGTCAATGTCTTTTCTTTCTTTTTCTCTTTTCCTTACACTTTTTCCTTCCCTTTTCCCTCCCCTATCTTTTCTAATAATTTCTTTTGTATTTTTGTATCTTATATTATTAATAAATAAATAAATAAACAAATGGAAAAAATGAGAATATTGCTACTGAAAGCAGTTTCTGGAAGGGAACAGCACTGTACTGAACCCCCACCCACACCTCTAGCTAGAGGTCGTATTCGGCAGGTTTTGATCAGTTCTGGAGAACCAGTAGCAGAAATTTTGAGTAGTTCAGAGAACTGGTAAATACCACTGGCTCCGACTCCAACTATTCTCTGCCTCCCAAGTTCCAGCTGATCGGGAGGAAATGGGGATTTTGCAGTATCCTTCCCCTGGAGTGTGGTGGGAATGGATATTTTACAGTATCCTTTCCCTGCCACCCTCACCATGCCATGCCTACCAAGCCATGCCAAACTACACTCACAGAACCGGTAGTAAAAATATTTGAATCCCACCACTGCCCCTAGCCAGCAGAGAAAATAGTTATATTGAAAGTGGAGATGGAAGTGATGGTCTAAATCATCTGGGAAGGCAATTGTAGAATAGAAAGATTGTGGAATACAAACCTACTTATATATGATATTATATAAGACACAGCTAAACACCAGGAAATAACTAATGATGATGAAAAATATTAAATGTTTCCATGTTTGTTGAATAATTAAGTGCTTAAGCCTTTATATCAGCTGCTGAAAGATATAGAATTTCAGTTGTCCTCAGCTCCCAGGGTTCATGGCTGCCCTGGCATGTGACAGCCTCCAGCATTTAGGCTGCCAGTCAACTGAGAAACTAGTTAGGCAGAAAGAAGGAATACCAGAAGCTAATAGCAATCGTTAACATTAAATTGGCACTCTGCAAGGTTCTTGTCTCATCCTTTGAAAGTTTCGGTTTAGATTTTAAAAGGAATTATCCCTATTCCATGTCTCAAACTTCTGAAATGTGACAGCAGATTATTTTACTAGTTAAAATGAAGCAGGCTAATGTTAGAATTGGCATTTATTGTTGTTAAAATATTTATGCAGACATGAATGGGTATTGCATGCTGTTTTTAAATCATTTTTAGTGTGCATATTTACAATTTGATATCATTTTCTTCATCACCAAGTTATGTAGCATTATTGCTTACATTTGCATATGTTAGCACGCTAAAGAGTAGGGCAGTGATAGCTAACTTTTTTCTGACTGAGTACCCAAAGTGTGTGTGTGCATGCAAATGCACGCAAGAACACTTCAACCTCCAAAATGCAATACATGCACTCTGCCCCCCACATGTATGTACGCCTGCAGGACCCCCATGCATTCCCATGGAGGGGACGCTGTGTGCTACCTGTGGCACATGTGCCATAGGTACGCCCGCACAGGGCTAGGGTGAAGTGAGGCAAGCCATTTGCAGCCAAAGTGAAAAGAAAATGTTGTACAAAATTATTTCAAGCCAGATACCATGCAATACACTTTAGTCTCATGTAAGTTGGCTAAGATTGAAGCAGTTAGTAGCTGGTGCTATTTCAGGGAAGAAACATTATTTTAATTACTAAAAGTTTAGAAAGATTAGGAGATCCTTGGGATGAATTTAGGTATACTAGGAAAGATTGCTGAGTAATACACAGTATATGGATTGCTATAGACAAATAGTGCAAAATTTTTTGTATTTTGTATTTTATTAATATTTATAGGCCGCCCTTTTCCCCGCGGGGACTCAGGGCGGCTTACATAAAATAGGGAGGGGGGGTGTAAACAATAAACATAAAACAATACATAAGAGTAAAATAGAACACAACATTCATTCTTCATTCGGGTGGGGACAGATTGTGATCTTATCCCCAGGCCTGACGGGATAGCCAGGTCTTGAGGGCTGTGCGGAAGGTCTGGACGGTGGTGAGGGTACAAATCTCCACGGGGAGATCGTTCCAAAGGGTCGGAGCTGCTACTGAAAAGGCCCTCCTCCGTGTAGTTGCCAGTCGACACTGACTGGCGGATGGTATTCGGAGGAGGCCCAATCTATGTGATCTTATAGGTCGTAGGGAGGTAATTGGCAGGAGGCGGTCTCTCAAGTCACTATTGCCCTAAATCACTGCCTTCTGTAAAGCTTGTGCGGAGATGTCAGAGCAGTTTAGTGATTAGCAGTTGGTAACACAGCTGGCAGGACATGGCTTATTCCAGTATTGCTCCAACACATCTTGTATCCAACACTTCCTTCTCCTATTTGCCCACAACAATCCTATGAGGTGAATTGGGGGGGAGGGAGAGGGGGAGGGAGAGGGAGAGAGAGAAAGTGGCCCAAAGTTACCCATCTGGCTTTCATGACCAAGGTGGGACTTGAACTCATAGTCTTTTGCTTAGTAGCCCGGTGCCTTAACCACTAGTCCAAACTGGCTCTCCAGCCTTCAACAGTCTCTTTTCACTATTTGTCTCTCTTCACTATTGCCACTGAAACAGTGATGAAATTCATTTTTTTTTTAACTAACGGTTCTCTGGGTGAGACTTGGTGGGCGTTGCAGGGGATGGATACCACAAAATCTCCATTCCCACCCCACTCCAGGGGAAGGATACTTCAAAATCTCCAGCCCACTCTGGAACCAGCCAGAGGTGGCATTTGCCGGTTCTATGAACTACTCAAAATTTACACTACCAGTTTTCCAGAACCTATCAGAACCTGCTGAATTTCACCCCTGCACTGAAACCATTTTGACAGGGGTCTCCAACGCTCAGACCGCAGCCTACTATCGGGCCTGATCCCTTTGGAACCGGGTCATGGAAGTGATGAATGAGCGCACATGTGTATGCACATTCCTAGTTGCACAAGCAGCAGGCAAGCGCATGCACACATGCTCCATTTGCACGAGCAGCAGGCACTCATGCCTGCCATCATGTAAATGGAGCTGCGCGTGCCCGCCATTCGCACAGAACCATCCCTCCCCCCGCCACAAAACTGGAAAGGTTGGGGAACTCTCCATTTTGATACTGAGTGCAGATTTTTTAAATTATTATCTCCATAATTTGGTGGCTTTTGATGTAGCAGGATTCTATTATAAGTCAGGAACAGAAAGTAGAATTGATTGGAATTGTTTGGAGACATGGTTGCAATGTCCGCAAGACCTGACATCTACTTAAATATATAACCAGCCTATAATTTGATGGAACAAAAGCAGAATTTCCTCGTACAATTGAACAGATTAAGATTTCAATTCAGGATGCACCATTGTTCTTTCTGCCAATTAATCTCAACATGACCACCTGGCATTTGTTTTCCGGGTACCATCTGAAATTATCTATTAATTTCAATTACTTAACAATGCATAAAATTACAAACATGTCCAATGGCACTGTGTTGCCATTGCATAACCCTCTCCACTTGGGCACATGAATAATGAAAACCCTGTTGAGTCCATAATAAAATCCAGAGATTTTTCAAGTCTCAGAACTGAATGTTCAAATATTGTTGCTTGCTTCTTTTTCTAACCAGACAGCGGAAGCTGCCAAGAAACTTTCTGGGCGCATAGCCCCTTTCCGTATTAGTACAGGAGTGTATGTATTTATAGCATTTTACCAGAGTAGCTGAAAATTAAATCAGATGCTGATTGTTTTACCCTAATTAAATTATATTCTTAAGTATATGTAATTTTCTTTTCTCATAAGCACAGTTTATGAGAAGATTAAAGCTTTAAAGAGAGGAAGGAGAAATGGAAAGCAAAACTTTCTCCACAATAATTAAATTATATATATATATATATATACACATACATACATACATACATATACATATACATATACATATACATATACATATACATATACATATACATATACATATACATATACATATACATATACATATACATATACATATATATATATATATATATATATATATATATATATATATATATAAAGTCACAACCCCTGGTATGCCCAAATATGGGAGGAAGATCACTACTTCCATTCTCTGTCCATCGGCTCATCATAAGAGACCATCCAGACAGAAACCCAATATTTTTACTGTTGCCTTTGTTAGATTTGTGTTGTGTTTGTGCTGATAAATAAATAAAGGGAGACTAGTATAGATCTATTTCAAGCTATTTAGCTCTCATCAGCTAGCCATACCCTTACTGGGATTCGAACCTGGGCTGTGTTGCCTAATCTGCCTAATATGCAACACAGCCCAGGTTCGAATCCCAGTAAGGGTATGGGTAGCTGATGAGAGCTAAATAGCTTGAAATAGATCTATACTAGTCTCCCTTTATTTATTTATCAACACAAACACAACACACACACAGACACACACAAACACACATATATTTGTGTCTGTGTGTGTGTGTGTGTGTATTGTGTCACAACCCCTGGTATGCCCAAATATGAGAGGGAGCATACTGCTTCCCTTTTCTGTCTTTCGGATCACCCTGGGAGCCATCCAGGCAGAAAGCCATTTTTTAATGTTGCCTTTGTTACATTTATGTTGCAATTATAGATCTATTTCAAGCTATTTAGCTCTCATCAGCTAGCCATACCCTTACTGGGAATTGTACCTGGGCTATATTACATATCAGGCAGTTGTATTAGCCACTAAGCCACAGGCTCCAGGCTCTCCTCCGTTATCAGCTAAGCCAGGGAAATAGGTATGTATTGTGTCACAACCCCTGGTATGCCCAAATATGGGAGGGATCTATACTAGTCTCCCTTTATTTATTTATCAGCACAAATGCAACATAAATGTAACAAAGGCAACATAAAAAATGGCTTTCTGCCTGGATGGCTCCTAGGGTGAATCAAAAGACAGAAAAGGGAAGCAGTATGCTCCCTCCCATATTTGGGCATACCAGGGGTTGTGACACAATACATACCTATATTTAGGTATATATATATGTGTGTGCACACACACACACACACACAACTATATATATATAGTTACAGAGGCCATCTTGTATATCTTCTAAGAAAGGCTTCCTAGAACTTTTCCAATATGAGAAGGCATGCAGCTTGCAAATGAAAAAGCCACATGTGATTTCCAGTGTTGGAACTCAGCATGCTAGGAGAATGCTCACCTATTCATTTGATTTCAATGTTAAAGTATTTATGACTTTTACATTAGTGATTACTAACGTAGCCAAGAAATTAATAGGAAAGGTAACTGAATTTTATCCTCCTGTCTGTCCCTGTAGCAAAAAAAGATGCACATTTGTTTAATTTTAGAAGGCAACGAATAAGTTGATAATGGATCCAAGCTTATACTACATTTACTTGCATATACTAGCATTAACCCATGACAATGCATGAGTCCCATCATGCACCACATCTATGTACCCAAGCATGGGTCTAATCAGCTATGCTTTACTTAGCCCAGTACAATTTGCAAAAGTACTCAGCTAAAGTACTCTGGAAATGTACAATTACATTTTGTATTATTCCTCTGTATCATTTACCATTTACCGAGAAAGAGAGATGTTCTTTGCCTGCATGTGTATTGTGTATATGTAGTTATATGTGCTGTGTTAGTGAGCTTATGAGAAACAGATAATTATATGTGTGTTGTCTTCTTTTGAGGTTTGTGGCATATTCCCTTGCTCTGAAATGTACAAATATTTCCTACAAGTTGTTCTTGGTGCTTAATTTCTTGCTTATGTAATACATTCTTTATGTGGTTTGGTTCTTCTGTGTGTAAATTATTATTTATGCTCTGATTCTGAAATAGAGCCAATAGTACTGAAACTTGGTAGCAAGATCCTTAGAAATATACATGACAGCTTTATACGTCAGTGGGTAAAGTGATGCCCTCTAGATGTTTACATGTTTCTTAATTTCTAGATAGCATCACTGATGGTTGGGATTTATGGTACTTAACGATTCAAAATATTTGGAGGGCACTCCTACAACTTTGGGTGTAGCCTCCAGAGTCTTTCCAAAATTTGGTATCAATATATAAATTTGCAGTGTTTAATGTGATAGAATATAACTAAATAAATCGGGGGTAATCATATTAACTCTTAGTACAATCTATGTTCTGCTCTTGCCTCTAGAACAGGGGCCTCCAACTTTGGCCACTTTAAGACTTGTGGACTTCAACTCCCAGAATTCCCCAGCCAGCCATTCTGGGAGTTGAAGTCCACAAGTCTTAAAGTGGTCAAGATTCGAGACCCCTGCTCTAGAATGTCTGCCCCAGGACTAAAATAATAGTATCTAGTGGTGAAATTCATTTTTTTTACTACTGGTTCTGTGGGCGTAGCTTGGTGGGAGTTGCAGGGGAAGGATACTGCAAAATCTCCATTCCCACCCAACTCCAGGGGAAGGATACTGCAAAATCCCCTTCCCTCCCCACTCTCTGGGGCCAGCCAGACGTGGTTTTTGTCAGTTCTCCGAACTACTCAAAATTTCCACTACTGGTTCTCCAGAACCTGTCAGAACCTGCTGAATTTCATCCCAGTAGTATCTTTCTGCTTCAGATGAGCAAAATTTATTCTGTATGAGCACATTTTATTCACCTCTTCACACTCAGCCTGCCAGATAAATAAGAACAATTACATAGCATTATGCCCATTTAAAAAGGACAGATCTTTAACTGTAAACATTATGTGAGATTCAGTTCTGTTGATAACATTACTATATTCCTTAAGACTGACTAAAATATCTTGATTTTTGTAAATTGATGTTCAAGAAAACCATGACTTGTGGGGAGTGGGGGGAGGGAGCAAAACACTTTCCCCACATCAGCAGAAACTGTAAAGGCATTTGGAAGCAGACAGCTGACCCAGGCTGAGGATGAACAGGTGGCATCTACAGAATATAGATCCTCTTGGCTTAGAAATCATGTTCGTTTCTACTGTGCTAGTTATGCACCGCATGGACATGAACACAAATATTAATTTGTCCTCAGAAGAAAATATGGCCTTGCAAATGCTATTTAATTCACTAAAAATCATAATAGCTTCACTCTTTTGAACTAAAGCCCTAAATCTCTGTGGCTTCTTTAAACTGAAATGAATAAATTATGGAGCCTGACACTTAGTGTTCTTTCTTTGTTCTGTCTTTTAATTCTAAACAAACTGTTAACTTTAATGAAATAGTTTTGTCATACGCTAGAGCAAAAGAAATTGTGAATGAAACAGTGAGCAGTGTCCAAATAAAGAGAACTGGACATATTTCAGAATTCAGTATAAGATTAAAAAACCATGTACAGTTTAAATGAATTTTTCCCCATATTTAATTCCACCCCGAAAGCTTCAATGAACTTTTATTTATTTATATGCTAGTGAGATTGGAAGAAGCACATCCTGTGATTGGGTGGTAGAACTGCCAATCAATGTGTAACAACATGGGACACCTCCTCACAGGTTATGTTCCAGAAGGAGGATAGAACTAGAGAGAGATATTTCAACAGTTAATGAAAGACAGGGTCAAGGGGACCTCAGAATCCAAACTCTGAAACACTTTCTTTTCCAAGGTTAAGAATAATTTTAGATCTGAAGTTTGCTAGTATTGACCAGACATATAGTAGAGTTGAACAAGCTTAAAACACATTTTAGCTATTTAATAAAAGTCAATTTATTCCTCTATTTTTGTCTTAACCAAAAAATCTGGTTGGTGGTATTGCACTTCTTCTCCATGTTAATCCTAACCATGTTACCATATACAGAACTAAAGAATTTCTAAGACAATGAGATTGTAAAGCTCAAAGATAATAAAGGAAAAGTCCTCCCCCCCCCAAAAAAAAACATATCATAGTATTTGATACAATAATGCACTCTACATGGGGATGCCCTTGAAGAGTATCTGGAAACTTCACTTGGTTCAGAATGCAGCGGCCTGAACAGTTTTACACAAATCTAGATTTAGATCACCTCTTTCAATTTAAGGTGCTTGTTATCATATTTAAAGCCCTACATGGCTTGGGCAGAGGCTATCTGAAGGATTGCCTCTAACCTATTACATCTACCTGATGGCAGACTATGTTGCAAGTCAGTGGTGGGTTTCAAAAATTTTTCGAACCTACTCTGTGGGTGTGGCCTCCTTTGTGGGAGTGGCTTGTCGGCCATGTGACCTGGTGGGAGTGGCTTGCCGGCCGTGTGTTTTCTCTCTCTCTCTCTCTCTCTCTCTTTCCTTCCTTTTGTCTCTCTATCCCTTTTTCCTTTTTTTCTTTCATCTCTCCCTCACTTTTTCTTTCTTTTTTCTTTTTTCTTTATTTCTTTCTTCCTTTCTTTCTCTTTCTCTCTCTGTGTGAGTCTGTGTGTGTGTATGTGTGTGTTTGTGTGTGGTGGGTTTCAAAATTTTTTTGGACCTCTTCTGTAGGTGTGGCCTGCTTTCTGGGTCCACTGGTGGAACCTCTTCTAACCGGTTCGGTAGATTTGACGAACCGGTTCTACCGAACTGGTGCGAACTGGTAGGAACCCACCTCTGTTGCAAGTCCTATCTATTAGAGATGTAAATCTGGTGGGACCACAAAAAAGGATCTTCTTGCTGGTGGCCCCTTCTCTATGAAACATCATTACACCACCACCACCCCAAGGTACGAATGTCCCCCATCCTGTTGCTTTTCCAAAAGTCATGGTTTTGCTAGTAGGCCTGGGGACCATGAATGGAGATGGACTTGATCAAGCATGTGTGGTTAAAGTTCTCAGAAAGTGCGTAACTGGCAAATGGAGATGCAAAAGTGAAGAGTATAGAGAACTTTTTGTTATAAAAGCTAATAAACCAGCAACTAGGTGTGCCAAATTTTGGTGAATGAACAAGGCAGTTCTAGTAAATGAACCTGAGAAGAGATATTTTACTTATGAAAACATGAGGCTTCTTCTTACAGAACAGGCTATTTTATATGGCAGGAAATATAGAGAAAAAGGCAGACGAACAGATTCAACCAAGTAGGGAGCGAGTATTTTAAATATTTGAAAGAAACACTATAGCCATGATGGCGAAAGAACGTTGGTCCTTACCTGAACGTTTCTTTTCTGTAGTAAAGGTGGGAGGGGCTACAACAGGGTTTAGTCACAGCCTGCTTGGTCCAGAGATTGAGAGATTTTTCTTAAGTATCCTCCTTTCCCCTCGGCTCCCAGTTTCATGACGTTGAATGGAGAAGCTGACAGCATTATGTACGGAAACAACACCACACATACAGATAAAAGACATTGAGCACCCCGACCCCATCTGATCAACCATGGGTGGGAAGTAGCCCCTCCTGCCTTTACTACAGAACAAAAAACATTCAGATAAGGATGGGAGGGGGTACAACAGGGACATACCCAAGCTAAGTCCCAGGGTGGGCCATTGACTCCGGGGGAGGGGGGTCACCACCTGTTGGAGCACCCGATGGCCAAAGGCTGCATCTGCCAAAGCGAAGCAATCAAGGCAATAGTGTCAAATAAAGGGGGATGGTAAGGCCCAGGTGGCCGTCCTTCAAATATCCTTTAGCGGAGCCCTGGTAGCCCACACAGCTGTGGTAGCCACACTTCTGGTGGAGTGGACAGTAATGCCCTGCGGTGGGACCTGTTGTACTGCCTGATAGGCCTCCCTGATGGCCTGTCACAGCCACCTGCCTATGGTGGCCGAAGACACCCTAGCACCTAGCGTGCTAGGTTGGAAGGACAGGAACAGGGCCTCTGAAAGCCTGATAGGAGATGTACGCCTCAGATAAATGTGTAGGGCATGGCGGACATCTAGGCGGTGCCAGCAGACCTCCCCCTTGTGGGAAGGGGAAGGGTAGAAGTTTGGAAGAACAACCTCCTGCGATCTATGGAACAGGAAGTTAACCTTTGAAAGAAAGGTCGGATCTAGTCTCAGGACAACACTGTCTTGGTGGAATTGGCACAAATCCTCCTTGGACAACAAGGTGCCCAATTCGGAAATCCGTCTAGCCGAGGTGACGGCGACAAGAAAGATCACCTTCAGGGTTAGGACCCTAAAGTGTACAGTCCTCAATGGTGGGGGGAAAGGTCCTAAAGGGCATCAGGGGGGAGAGGAACTCCAGACGGAGATCCTTCCTGACCATCGACCTGACCAAGGCATCTGATGTTATCTGATCCCACTGGTCCACGAAGGATGCTAGGCGGCTGCCTATGGGTTGACTCGGGTTGGAGTCATTTCCCCCTGTGGAAGGAACGGCCGCCCCCTCCGCAAAAGGGCCGTTTGGATTGACCTTGAAACCTATTCCTATCTTTGTAGAACAGTCGCTGACTCTGTCTATCATACCTGTAGGGAGCATACCGCTGTTGGCAGTAGTTCTGGTCAGGTGGCCTGAAAGATGAAGGCCTATGGTAGGAAGACGGACGGTTGTCCAGCTTCTTAGAATTTGAAGGTAGGACCTTCTTTTTATCCTTGTTTTCCACAAGGATGGAATCCAGGGAATCTCCAAAAAGGGTAGGGCCGGTGAAGAGGGCAGCCGCCAGGTTCCATTTGGACTTGTTGTCCATTTGCCAATTGCGGAGTCACAGGAGTCTCCTTGCAGTCACAGAGGTGGCTAGAGCTCTGGATGCAAATTTAAAGGAATCCAGGGTGGCGTCCGCCGAGAACTGGGTAGGTAAAATGATCTTAGTGAGAGGTCTTGGTGAAGACGCTCATCTTGGATCGGGATGTGGTCCTGTAGTTGCCGGAGCCACATGACCATTGTGCGGTTGAAATAGGATGCTGGCGTGGCCGCCTTAATGGCCCAGGCAGAAGTGTTAAAGTTCTTACGAAGGGTAAGCGCCGCACACTTGTCCTCCGGCTTCAGCTTGTCAGCCACGTCACCCGAGACTACTGTGGATGCATTAGCCAAAAGGGCGACTGGGGCATCTACCGTGGGAAATTCCAGAGCCTGGGCTGCTCCATATTGTAATAACGCTTATCATTGCTTCCGGGATTGGGCAAGGAAGAAGGCCTTGCCCACTGATACTGTACCTCTTCCAGGAAAAAGGGAGGGGCTAGAACCTCCTCTTTATCCGTGTTGGGATTTATAAACATGGCCAAGTTGGGATCCCTGTGCTGGGAGACTGGCAGAGTCCCCGTGCCAATCTGGGTAGTCTTTTTGGCCTTGTGTAACATAGGCTTGAAAGCAAAGGGAGGAAAAAGCCCCCAAAATGCTGGGGCTTCTAGGGGAGCAGAATCCTCATCCTCTGAAAACCCCAAGTCTGGGTGTGTGACCTCCCCTAAGATGGAACCCTCACTGACCACTGAAGGGGAAGGAGGCCTAGGATTATCGTGCCCTCTTGAAGAAGAGGGGGACCTCTGCCTGGAAACTGCCAGTGGTCTGGGCACCCCTTGGGAAGAACTGCCCCTCTGGGCTAGGCCCAAGGAAATACCCCTAGATATAGCTGCAGAGATGAGTCTCCTGATGCTATCAGGTAACTGGTCTAAATTCTCTAAATCCTCCTCAGAAGAGCCCCATGATGGAGGCTCTTGGGGCTACCAGTAGGTAGTCCTGGGATCTCCCTTCTCCCGGGTCCTCCACCCTTTCCCTATAGGTTCTAGGTGAGATGGGGGGAGAAGGAGAAGCCACCCTCCTGCGGGGCCTTGCAGGGGAAATAGAGGGAGAGGAAGGACTGAAGCCCCTAGGGGGCGATCCAGAGGTTTGAGAACGGGGCCCAATCAGAGATCTAGATCTGCTGGGGGATTCAGGCCTAATTGCCTGCGCCAGCCTTTCTGCCTTAGTCACCTGTTTTTCCAGGGCTTTTTGTCTTCTGGATTCATCTCTAGCGACTGCTCTGGAAAGGCGCTGATTGGCTGTAGGGCACTGCCCTGGGCCTAAGTCTGTCCTGGCCCTCCTCCGCAAGATCTCCTTGGGCCTGTGGTTCTGGAACTTTGGAGACCACGCCTCACTCACGTGCCTATTGGATGGACTGTGATTGTCTGCCGGCCTCGATCCCTGGCCACGCTGCAGACACTGAGTGAATCCTGTCGCCTGCGGGCCCTGATCCGCAGCCCCAAAGCAGGCCACTGCTGGTATTGCAGCAAGAGGCTGCCGCCCATGAGGTCACACCAAAAATGGTCACCGCGCCTTGTGGGTGGTGAAACGGGCGATCGTAGGGCTCTGAAAATTGGTTCTGAGGGATTAGCCTTGCAACGAGCCGAGTCCTTGAGACTCCTGCGCCCGGATTTGCAGTCCTCCAGCTTCCACGGGCCGCACTATGCCATTCGGCTAATTTAAACATGTGCAGCCTCCAATAGTAAATCAGGCTGTGGCAGCTCTTTAAAGCCGTGGCAAAGCTCTGGTGGCAGCGCTGAAAGCAGATCGGCCGAGCAGTAAAACTTAAGTCACTCGAGGCCGTGCTTGAACTGCAGAGACTGTAACTTGAGAAACTGCCACTGCTGAGCTCTGAAGGAGCCGGCAGTTTACGGACTGGCCGCAGGGTAGGAGGCAACCCCCCCCCTCTTTCTCTGTGAGACTGTAACAGTCTCTTTTGGCCATAGTCTGTTTTAATCAAATTTAGGATCTCCAATTAATCGAATCAATACTTTAATCATACCTCACTGGAGCCATAGCTAGTGCTTGGACCAAAGACGGAGGGAAACTGGGAGCCGAAAGGGAAAGGAGGATACTTAAGAAAAATCCCTCAGTCTCTGGACCAATCAGGCTGTGACTAAACCCTGTTGTAGCCCCTCCCGCCGAAACTACAGGAAAACCTATGGTATACATGCCAGAGGAGGCGTGCAGAGTACTCTCTGTGGGCATGCGAGCAGTTGCCCCAGCTCAGCTCCACCACGCATGCATGCATGCCTTCTACTAGCCAGCTGGTTTTTGGGTCTCTGCTGTGCATGCAGAGGAGGTGAGGCACATGTGGGAGCCACGCACGCATGCGTGGGTGGGCAGGGGGATTTGGGGAGTTCATGTGCACATGTGCGGTGGCGAGGCATACACAGGGTGTCACACACACAAGTGTTGGGGGCGGGGGGGGGGTCACGCACACATGGACAGGAGTTGCGCTTGCATTGCATTACGGGTATGCGTACACGCTTTCAACACGCAGCAACAAAAAGGTTAGCCATCACTGCACTATAGCGTGAAAAGAGATACCAACAAGTTAAATTTGAAATATTTGGGATAAAGTGCAGGAAGTGCTCTGATTAATAACAATTTATTAAAGTTAATCCTAAAGTCTTTAACTCACATATTCTTCATGAGAACTTTTACAGTTTTTTTAAATTACAGGTAGTCCTCAGCTTACCACTACAATTGAGCCCCAAATTTATGTTGCTAAGTGAAACATTTGTCAGGTGAGTTTTGCCCCATTTTTTGCCACTTGCGTTAAGTGAATCATGTCAGTTGTTAAGTGAACCTGGCTTCCCCATTAACTTTGCTTGTCAGAAGATTGCAAAAGCTGATCACATGACCCCAGAAAACTGCAAAGTTCGTAAATATAACCAGTTGCCAAGGATCTGAATATTGATCACGTGATCATTGGTTTGCTGCAACAGTCATAAGTGTGAAAAAGTCACTTTTTTCAGTGCCATTGTAACTTTGAACGGTCACTAAATGAACTGTTGTAAGTCAGGGACTACCTGTACCTTGAAAGGGCTGCCAAAGCATGGAAAGTTACAGAAAAGAAATTTCTGAAATTTATTCCTAGACTTATACAAGAAGAGTCAACAGATATCAATAATAAGACTCCAGAAAACGGGCTGGCTCATAGGGAAAAAATAGACATGCTTTTAAGTAGGCCAGAATTTTTTTAAAAAGTAAATTTAAAACTTTATAACCAAAAGTTAACTAAGAGAGTTTGATAACTAGATTAGACCTTAATACAGTCAGCTGGGCAGGAAATGAATGAAAGGGACTAAGATAAATTTCTCAGAAAATATGAAAGAATTGGCAAAGATGAACTAGTTTTCCTCAATTGCTCCAGACATTATTTTGAAACTGGCAAAAATAGCAGTCCCGTTAGCCTTGACAATACCCATGCCTACTTAACTGATCAGAAGTGAGGAAAAGACATGGTAAAAATTAAAAGCAAACGTCTCAAAACTGCTGAGCAGCCTCTTAAGGTTTCTTGTAGATCAGTAAGAACTTTAATTGGTGTCTTCCAACAACTAATGGCACTATGACTAATGACTCTCTGGAAGTCTCTTCCTAGTTGGGTAGAATGATATCTTTTCCATCTGGTATGCTTCCCTGATGAGATGTTAAAGATATAGCTGATTGTTGATGTCCCACGATAGAAATCCATTTATGAACAGTTTTGTTTTGTTATATATGATGATCACCCGGACATCAACCAAATATATCTGGACAATGTAAGTGAAATAAATCACAGAAACATTAATAGACCGAAAGAAAGAGAATTACAGTGAGAAAGACCAATAATGGGAATCTCAGGCAAAAGATTGACTGTTTGGAAATGAAAAATCGTACAGTGGCGCCAGGGTAGTACAAATTACTGAAAAGCCAAAGCAATAATGACTTCTTTGCTCTTTTTATATACAAATTAAGAGGAAGTTTTTAAAACTTGGCCCTTTCCTTGCCATCTTAACATTTGTGACTTCCTGTATTTTCGCAACACTCATAGGAAGACTCATTAAACTTTCCATGTGTTTAAGGAGGAAATGAAAGGAGTTAGGAAAAAAAACAGGATTTGTAATGTCATAAAATGTGATCCAAACTGAGGAATAGAAGAAAGCTGAGCTAATATTTTTTTGTGCAAGGAAAACTCAGAATGGAAGCCAGCGATAGCTAAGAATATGCATTAGGAAAAGCACAACAAAGACTTAGAAGAGTTTACATAATATACTTATTGTAAATACATTTGGTCATTGTTTTTTGACAAAAAGCCTTCGACTCATTTTATAGAGAACAAATAGGATAATCAGAGTCAGAAATTTAATTCAAAACTGAATAACAATTCAAGAAGTATCTTAGTCTTTTGTGTTTTTTAAAGAAACCATGGCCTGACTCAATATAAAATTAAAAGAATAAGCAAATATTGTGTTTTGGGTTAAACGAGATGGCAAATAGTATATTTGTTTAGATGCAATTTCTTGCTGTAAGAGAAAAAAGACACTTCTAAAAGAGGGTTAGGGTACCATTAACATATGGTATCTCTTCTCAGGAGAACAATAGGCTTGGCTCCTACATTTGGGATGGAGAATTATTAACCCATGTGCTGCAATTTAAAAAGCATAACATTCAAAATTGAAAATAGCATCATCAGGAGTGCTTTTAAAGTGTCTGTGTATGTGTGAGAGAGAGGGGGGGAGGGAGGGAGGGAGAACAGGGAGACTTGAGGAAGTGCCTGACTCAGCTGCCAAATTATTTGCCATCCTAACTTCCGAGTCCTAGAAATACAGTTGACCTCAAGTAATAAATTACCCTAAAACCTAGACATACACTTGGCCTTATTCCCAAATTCACATAAGAAACCATTTCTTACTGAAGGATCTTATTCATACTTACTCAACTCCTAAAATGCTTTATCTTAGGTGGCATTTTTAACACACCCCTGCTACTGGATTAACTGCCTCTTTGCTTTAAAGGTTTCTAGCTAATCTAGTAAAATCACATAAATATCAAGAGGCTTTAGTTCCTTACATTCAGATAGAAAAAAGACTCAGGAGAAACCACATTACTATTAGACTCATGGTAACATCCAGACGTAGGCTGGCAAAGCACTCATTTTTACACCTTCCGTCAAGCTGCCTGCTGTCCCTGACTTCAGTGAAGCAGAGAGCTTTCAGAACAGACCAAGGATTCAGGAAGGCAAAATTAATCAGTCTATCATGTCCTAACATCAAGACTTGCTGTTTTCTGACCTTCATCAATGCACTGCTTACCATACAAATTTGATATTTCCTTTCCATATACACACATAAAAGGAGACACAGAGATAGAGAGACAGAGGGAGGGGAGAGATGGGAGGGGGAGAGAGGGGGGAGAGACAGAGAGAGAGAGGCCCGCTTAATTCTTACCATGAACTGAGGTTGCTAGGCTATCTTAAAAGAAAAACACGGGCAAGGCATTTGGGGGGGGGGGGAATTGCCTGATTGCATTGGAATCAATGATTTTGTTTAACCATAGGTTGCCTATTCCATGTGAACTCTGTCTTTATTGCATATGTGTTCTTTATTTCCAAAGCCTTCAGCCAGCTTATATTCAAAACCAAGAATAGCATGGGTGTAGTTACTACAAATAAGGTGTTGCCTATCCTTTTAGTTAGGGTTACAAACTCAATTCTTCAGCGTGGTATGAGGGACACCAGGGAAAGGCAGAATTTTCAACTGAGGAGGAGGATTGAATAAAATAGCTGTTAGCCAGTGGTGGGATTCAGCCAGTTCGCACGTATTCGGGAGAACGGGTTGTTAACTTTCTAAGCAGTTCGAAGAACCGGTTGTTGGAAAAACTCTCATTTTGTTTTTTCCATTTTAAAGGGCTAATCCTGTAAGAAGGATTAGCAAGAAGGAAACATTCTAGTGTTGTTTCTAGCCTAATCTTTATTGCCCTGCTTACAGAAACTGCCTCTCTGCTTTATTACATTGTAATAAGTTTCTTATTACATTGTAACAGCTAAGGCGAAGCACCCATCTTTGGGAGTGACGTTGAGTTGGCCATGCCCATATGGTCACATGACCACCAAGCCACACCTACCCAGTTGTCATTAAATTATTTAAATCCCACCATTGCTCTTAGCTAACTCATGGCTTTTCCAATATGGCCAAGGAAAGAAAAAAGTCTATTTGTAGATAAATAATATAAATACATATCTATCTGTTTTCTACAAATAAGACTTTAAAAAAATCTAAGTTCTTAAAAAGAAGGCAGAGATGCAGCTCTAGTCTCTGGATATATTTCTTTAGATTTTGAGTGAGTTACAGATTACTCAGTGTCTACAAAATCCAACTGCAGCTATGTCTCAAGGACAAAGGAGTACAAAAAAAGCGAGACAAGTCTGAGGTCAGAGGACCATTGATAAGATAATAGCACAAGATGTAACCAAAAAAAATATACCAGGGTATTCAGAAGACTCAGCAAATTCCCCATACAATTGTTAACAGCTTTTGCACATTCTAATTGTAGCATCTTCCTTTTTCGGTAACAAAGCAGCAACTCTCAGAAAACAGAGATGTTTAAAACAAATATGTTAATAGGTTTTGTTGATTCCATTTCAACATTTGAAAAGGAAGTTCTAAATGGAATTTGAGAGTTTACTAGGCATTGCTGCCCTTGTGAAGTAATAAATTACTAGGATGCTCAGCACAATATACTGAATTGTGCTTTCTGAAACTGACAGGAACGCTTAAGGTAACATAGGATGGGAAAGTGTACTTTGGAAGTGGAGCAGGAAAACACACCTTGAGGTAACTCCAATAGTGACTGAGAGATTAATAGAGACTGAGGTTGTCATCAATCATATGATAACTGCTTGCTTCATCCAACACAACTAAAAATTGTCATTACATAGCCAGTCCGGTAGCTAAGTTTAGATCATCAAAGTTTGCTAACCTTCAGCAATCTAGCTACCAAGAGAAGAGTTACATTGGATGCTCATCCAGGAGCTGAAAAGAGGGATTTCTGAAATTCCATAATTGTGAGTGTGAGAAAACTAGAATATAGCTACAGCTAAGCCTCAGTGGTTTTTGATGCAAATACTTTTATAGCTACAGGTACAAAATCACAAACTTTAGAGTAGAAAACTCAGAATAGTTATTGCAGCCCTTCAGAACGAAAAAAATTGCATGATTGACCTGAATCTTCTGTCTTCTTCATGAGGCATGAAATACTACATCTAGGTATTTAAAGTAACTGATCTTTATGGTACTCTTACCAATAGAATATATACTTGGCCTTTTAGAAAGTTGCCTACTGCTAACAGAATGGAATATTACTGGAAATTACGATGGAAATTTAAAATGTTTAGTTTTTCTTCAGTTGCATTTTTGCTACAATTTGGAATATATTTATTGTTTAGGTTTATAGACTCACTACTTGCTTGATAAACATAACTATATATTTATTACATTAATTTTGTTGAACATTATTATTTGCATTATTTCATTAAGTATCAACTTTGACCACAGTTTGCCATGGAAAATCAGTTTATAAACACAATGGTAATGTAATGTGTGGTCTGTGGTCATGATAATCATGGGGTGGAAACTGAAAAATATTCAAGACTTTCAGAACTCATAATGGTCAGGGTGTGGTCAGGGTAATTTGAATGTGACAACTAAAATATGCCTGGGCATATCATATAAAGGGCAAATTTACTTTTTGTTGGTTATTTAATGCCAAGAAACCACAAGGGAGCAAACTTGTAGACATTACTTTCAATTTATACAGAAAAAGAGAACAGAATCTTTAAAGTCATGGAATAATCAAAGGCGTAACAACTCTATTGTATGGGAGCAGCAGATAATAAGCGGAGTTTTCCAGAGACAATCAAACATCAGTCAAAGTTATTATCTTGCTTTCTCCTTTTTCCTGTTCTCCTAAAGTATGCTTTTTGTTTTTAGTCTACATATTTAAGGGTTATAATCTAACTGCTTCCGGAACAGAGCCTGGTGGAGCCATTATTTTTTTTCTGTTTTTACATTCCCTTTCCTATGAATACAATGATATTGAATCTAGAAACATACTAGTCCCTTCTCTTGTATCAATATGACACAACTCAAATATAGTTCTGAGTTGTTGTTTTTCTTAGAAGAAAGTTTTTCCACTAGCTAATATTTACAGTACATTTTCCTGATCTAAAGAAGAAAGTCAATGGAACTTTTTAATATTTTTAGAACATTCTCCTTTGAGACCACAAGCCAAACAGTATAGCATTGTGCTTCTACATGGAACCAAATGTAGAAAGACTATCTACCTTCATTGCAGAGAAAAATTAGGAGAAATATGGAGAAATACATTTTGCATTCAAAATTTCCCCCCAAAAATACCCAGGTTCAACACTAAAAAGATACCACCCAGAAAAATAAAGAAGCTACATTTTAAAATTTAAAGTTTCCAGTACAAAGTCAGTATATTCAGTACATATTCAGTACATATTCAGTACATATGTAATGAACATACAAACTCTTAAACTACATTGATCCAACTTCAGATACAAAATTCAAGTTGTTTTTTATATTCTTGGGAAAACATTATGTTCCCCAGAGTTACTTACTGAATTATCAAGAAGTCTGTGCTTGAATACAGACTGCTACTAGATCAGGAGTAAAATAAGTTCCCAGAAACCAAAGCAATACTTATACGTGTGAAATAGAATGAACTCTAAACTGTCTAGCAAAAAGAAAGGTCAAACGTGTAATGGCATATAACAGTGGATTGCTTTGAAAACTGATAGCTCTGGGTCAATCAATATTTTTATTTATATGTAGGGTTAGGGTATGACATTTCTTTCATATCTGTTGGAAGAAACTGTCACCATAGTAATTTATTATTTTAGCATTGTGTTAACAATTCATGTAGGATCCCATCTCTAACTGTATGAGCCAGCTACATTGAAAATACAATTCTGAAAAATGCTTCAGGTGCACTTTTTCTTTATGCTTTGACAATTAAGAGGAGTAAAACACATTTATAATAACATAACTTCATTTGATAATAGGAAATTGAAGAAAGAATTATCAAGAGAGTCTACAGACCTTCAGCTGAGAAATGTAGGGATGTTATCAGAAAAATGAACTAAAGAATGCAAAGAAGACAAAATACATCAAGGCTTTCTTCAAATATGTTAAAATCCAGAAGAAGACAAAAAACAGAGAGGCTCACTGCCTATTTAAAACAGAGAAATATTAACAGATGACAAAGAGCAAAGCTTTACATACATTAAGGTTTAAATTCTGTTTGGCAATGTTAATGTATCATTTGAATGGCTCTATAGTAAAATAGTTCACAATTGGGTAGCTAGTCATACTCATTCATTATTGATAGATCTACATTCAATATTATTATTAACGATCTAGCTATGGTTATAAAATTTGTGGGCAACATAACATGGTTGTGTGTGAACGTGTTAGGAAGTGTGGAAGAAGACGGCCTTCAATAAAAGATATGTAAGATGTTGCACATGAGCCATCAGTGTGAGAACATTGTTAGAAGGTCTAATGCAGTTTCCAGCTGTATTAGAAGAAGCATGACAACGAACGTTTATGAAGTTTTTATTCTACTCTGCACTGGGTAAAAATCTGGGCACCTCATTTCCAGAATTATACTGATAGGTTAAAACAAACTATCTAAAGCAGGGCTGTCAAACTGCCCGCGAGCCAGGATGCATCATGTGCTGGCTATGCCCATGCCCAGTTTAGCAAAGGAGGGGAAGGTCCCAATACATCACGTGATGTCGCCGTAACAACATGAATTTGACACCCCTAATCTAAAGCGAACGCAAACTAAATGAGGACATGTCCTGGGAGTAAAAACTGCACAAGATTAGCATGTTCAATATGAGGAAAAGAAGATCAAAAGGAGAGTTGTCAGTTTTCAGGTATCTAGAAGGATCCCATAGAGAAGATTGTCAGTGTTCCATTGCCATAGAAACTAAGATTAGAAATGAATAGATACAAGCTGTAGGTACTTAGATTTTGCTCAAAAATAAAGAACAACTTTCTGACTGCAATAATTGTACAGTACTGGAAGAGTCTACCTAAAACAGTGGCTTCTTAATCCCTGAAAGTTTTTAAGACTTAAGTATGCTTTCATTTGTTTTTATGCACGTTGTCGAGAGTTGAACTACATGATCCTTGTCATCTCTTCCAGTTTCACAAGGCTATAATTTTATAACACGCTATGTATAAAATGCCAGTGGAGTGTTACCATGTTTTCCTCCAATTACTGGCCATGATGGTGATATACCTACAAATATTTCAACCACAATCATATTTCCTGCTTGTGGCTCTTGGAGCAGGTATAAAAATGTCTAGACTTGTTCAAATATATAGCCTTCAGTCTCCTTGCTGTGGTTCTAGGGAATGTGTAAGGCTCAAGGGACCTACGCAGTTCTGAACCTAATATATTCAAAGAATAAAAAAGGCATCTCATTGCTACCATAAAATAAATATAAGTATGTACATTACAATTCTGTAACCATGTATTGGAATGGATGGTTTATTAAGCTTAATGGGACTCCTTTTGGAGTAAATAGATTGGAATATACTACTAAACTATCATAAAACGCACTGGGGCTAAAATAGGGGCTAAAATAGAATTGCCACAATTAACATTATATTTAATGTTTCAGGAAGCAAATAAAATACATATATTTGGCCTTTTAGAATAATGGATAATTCAAATGGACATGGTTTGCACGCACATACCTTTTTCTGAAGATAACTAGGCCATAATATTTCCCAATCTGGAACCAAGCAGATGTATTGGAATTATAGTGTACTTGGAATTCTGGGAGTCACAACACATCTGAAGGGCACTTTCAGGCAAACTGGATTAGAATATTAAATGAATATATCAAAATGAAGATTTTGCCTTGTATAGTCAAATAGGGTATAGTTAAAAACATAGCTTCATAATTTGACTTCTTTGCTATACCCTATTTTAATCTGATAAAGTGAAAGAATCCCTGCAGATTTTACTCTGCTAGTTGTTGCTGACTATAGGGGGCGATACTCATCTCCATTTCAAGGCCATTGAGCCAGCATTGTCCGAAGACATTTGCATGATCATGTAGCCAGCATGAAGCCATGGAGCGCTGTTACTTTCCCACCGAACTGATATATATTTATTTACTTCTGAGCTGCCACGTGGGCAGGAGCCAGGATGAGGATGGGAGTTAAACCCATCATGAGGAACTCAGGTCTCAAACCTGGGCTGCCAACTTTCCCGTCAACAAGCACAACAGCTTAAGTGCTGAACCACTGCTCTGCCTTAATCTGGTAAGTCAACTATAAAATTTATCTTCTCTCCAATTCCCACAAAACTCAACCTTCTGTAAAAATCCCTCAAGTATAAAATATCATTATGATTTGGAAACCAATCAAGCTAAAAGGTTTCCATTCATTTAATTTATAGATAAACAGTACTAAGAAGAGCAGGTGCGTGTGCATTCCTAAACAGAACACCTGCATCAATAATAGTTCTTAAAATACATCTATTATTTTTGGCTGCCAGCATGTCTTTCTTATTTTATCAGAGAGGGTGAGATGTTTACATTTCTCCTTTTAAGAAACCATCAAGTTCCTTTACAAGAACACAAAATCACTTAAAAGTGAAGACCATTGACACTGCAAATACTCATTCTTTCCAAAGAAGGCCTTACAATATTTCCAGGAGGAATTCCATGATACAATTCCTCAAATCAATTCCTAGAAAGTAAGTTTGATGTAGCAAAGAATGAAAGGCTTTGTGACACCTTAAATTCTAAAGCATAAAATGAAAACTACTATAGCAAAACTGAAAGTCTTTAAATTGCTCCAAGACCAACTACTGTTTTTGCTCAAAGTATAGTGAATGGAAATAGAAAAAAAATCACTATCTTGAGTACTTTTAGATGGTAAGAACAGCAAGGTAAATGATAATTTTCCAAATACTGAAGCTTCAAGAGATAACTTGTATCAGCAAATGCACAATCTTTTCTTTTTGTATGTATGTATGTATGTATGTATGTATGTATGTATGTATGTATGTATGTATATTCCAGCATAACTCTGGAGCGCCTTGAGCAATTTCAACCAAACTCAGTACACAGATGACTTACCCTCTGGAAACAAATACTAGGGGGGTAAAACACCCCTGGGGTGTGTGTGTCTGTGTCTGTGTTCCAGCATAACTCTGGAAAACCTGGGCCGTTAAGGAGATTGAGTGTGATATCCTAGAGTGGCAATTGTTTATAATGTCATGGGAGGGGGAAGGGAGAGCCTGGGCCATTAAGGAGAACAAGTGCACCATCCTAGAGCGGCAATTTTTTGTGATGTCAGTTCCTTTGCCGCTTCCTCTGGAAAGCCAGCCGTGACATTTGCCCTTCAGTGGACCAATGGGGAAGCACTTGATAGATTTGGGGCAAAGTGCCAGGTTCGTAGAAAGGGCAGAAAAGAGGAGTGCATAGGAGGAGGAAGGGAGGGGGCAGAGGATGGGCATGGGAGTAGGGGGAAGAAAGGACCCTCTCAATAGCTCCCTGTCAGACAAACGCTTCAGGGCAAAGTGCCAGGATCATAGACAAGGCAGAAAAGAGGAGCGCATAGGAGGAGGAAGGGAGGGGGCTGGGATGAAGACCATGGGAGTAAGGGGAAGAAAGGCCCTTCTCAATTGCTCCCTATCAGACAAACACTTTGACATCTATAAAAATCCGGGCAACGCCAGGTTATCAGCTAGTCAAAGATAAAGCATAGTAGAAAGAGTTAAATAAGTAAAAACATATAATTTAATAGAAACTAGTAAAAGCATGTGTAGCTTTCAGGGAACAGCAAAGCATAGAAGAGATGAAGTTAAAACCCAGATTCTTGTTGGCCCTGGCTGGGATATAAACCAAATATTTGGAGACATGAATATGAAAATTATTTCATGCATCCTGGAAAGGAAAACATAAGAACTGTGCACACTTACTTCAGAAAAAATACCACTAGTCTCAGTGGGACAGAAATTAAAAAAAAACAGTAGAGAAAGTTCTTTCAAATTCTATAAAATAGATTATAAGACTAAAGAAACAGAGATGCCTTTTTTTAATACATGCAAGAAGATTGTCTGTCTGTCTGTCTGTCTGTCTGTCTGTGAGTCATCCATCTATCCATCTGCTGTATCTATCACTCAACATGACAACATTTGCTAATGTACAAACCATAGAGACATGAATCAGTTTCTAGAAATTCTATTTAATTTGTTTATTTAAAAAGAGCACAAAAACCAGGAGAATTTTTTTTAACATATATATTTATGTATATTAAAAATATATTGTCATTTGTTTGGAGCCTTTTCTCTACCTCAGAGGTGTCAAACTCATGTCATCACGGCAGCGTCATCTGATGTACCGGGACTTTTTCCCCCTTCACTAAACCAGGCGTGGGCATGGCCAGCATGTGACACATCCACCCTCACCCCATGAGTTTGACAGCCCTGCTCTACCTTGTTCATTGTTGCTGCACTATTTTTTAATAATAAAAATAGATGGTGGTAACAAAGGCCAGTAAGAGAAAAGGCTAGTAAGAGATAAGGAAAATACAATGGCATATTTAGCAGAGATAGAAAAAAAATCTGGAAAAGGGTTGGGAAGATTTAATAAGATTTAATTTAAAGGTTTAATAAGGACTGAGAAGCTATGGAATATTAAGTATCAGTTGGAAAAAGATAAAAAAAGGGACAAGAGAAAGATTTTTGAATATTTTGCTTAAGCTTTTTACAGATTAAGCCTTATTACTGAATCTGGGAGGAAAGGATTGCTATTTATTCCTAGATCTCTGAACAGCAATACATTTATTTAAAAATGAGGATGAATTGCTTTGTTAAATGTTCAACATGTTTATTATTAATTATTATTACCTTAACCTTCATCTATTCCTATGTCAGAGTGCCATAAAAACCACAATTAAGCAGCAAAATGCAGCACCACATTCCTTTCATTTAACAATACAACAAAAAGAACCTATACAGATTATTTGTACATGGATATTATTCCCAGTGAAATAAAATTGAAAGGCTTAGTTGACATGCCCAGAGTAATTTATTTATTTGTATGTTTAATCCTATTTATAGAAACCTCTTGTCAACAAGTACATGCCCATGGCTTCCTGAAATGAAATGATTCCATATATGTTAATAGTGACACATCTCTTCACTCAAGTCCTATTACAAATTGACCAAGCCCTACAGTGTTAGGAGATTTTTCTGAAGTTTGACAGAAGAAACTCATTCATTGACTATGTTTGTTCAATCCCTCCCTGCATGACCAGACTTAGTCAAAGTATGAGTATGACAGTGAAAGCTATGCTGATTTAGGTGACAACTGTGCCAGTGGAATTTTTTGTAGGGGTGGGGTGGGGTTCCTCAATGGAACTCACAGGGCTTGATTAGGAACTACAGTAAGAGGTTATTTAAAAAATCTTTACTAACGTTACATCTCTCTCCATATTAAGAATCACTATGCTTTGGACAATACTGGAGAGAACATCAATTGAAACTATGACTTCAGTGTTCTTCTATGAATCTTTGTAGGACACATGTGATGGATGGATGGATGGATTTCTCAAGTTTATAAACTGTTCCATTATCAGAGATACTGAGAAAGTAAACTTTTTGAATTACCAACAATATTAGCCAATCGCATAGCTAAGGAGATCCACATACATTATTACCATTTGGCTATGGGTCTTGTATATTATCCTGGTTTTGCTTTGAACTTTCTTCAACTTTTTGAGTGGCATAATACAGTGTTTGAGACATAATTTTGACATGGGCAGTGGCCAACTTGACAGCTGAACCTGTAATACTTTAGCATACTTCCATTATATAGTCATTTAATTACACTTTGTAATGCAAATATGATAATATGACTTCATATTTAAAATAAGATTTGTATACTCTTTTATAATAGAACATGCACTATTTTATACACTTTGTAAATGATTGCTACTATTTTATATTTACATTGTAAACAATAAACTAGAGATTCAATAAACACTTCCATGAATAAGAAAAATTAAATCTATATATATAAAAATGAAATACCACTCATGCATCATCCCAAAATCTCCAGAAGCCTACAAACTTGAAATTTGTTCCTCTTGGCTTCTAGGTGCTAAGAATTTTTTTTAAAATGACCATCAGCTCATTAGTATTTCTTATAGTATTATTAACATGCTCCGATGCTAAGGAGTTAGACATTCTACTTCCCCTTCCCACCTGAAAAGAACTCTTCCAATTGCCACTTGGGCATGGGCATGGCCAGTGCATGACTCATCCGGCGTGCGGGCTGGGAGTTTAGACATTCTACTCCCCCTCCCCATCTGAAAAAAACGCTCTGATGCTAAGGAGTTAGACTGAAGCCTGGTCTTGCAGTCCCATCATGTGTAAAATTAGATTCTCTATTCCTTGAAGAAGAAAAAAACAGCACCTTTTTTGTACTCAAAAAACTTCAAATGATTTTGAATTATGCAGGAAAATTAATAACATAAATGTTGTATACTACAGCAAATAAAGAAAATGTATTTCAATATATTACAATAAATGAATCCTTGATGAAAAATACTCTCAACAGAGAATTGAAACTATAAAATAAATATTTGCCAGTAAAGACTAAAAGTGACTGTAGGAACTGAGTGTCCCTTTCAGTTCAAAATATTGAATTTCTATAGAAAATGCCAGGGGTAAATTCAAACTGTCATGAGCATATTTTAAAATCACTACTTGCCTTTTCTATCTAATAGCATTTAGACTCATAATCACTATATTATTATGCAATTATGTTATGGACTTTAAACTGAGGAAATAAGTATTGACATGTGTTCCTATTTTTTCTAATATTTATTTATTGAAAACATTTGGATACCACTTATTAAAATATATCTCATAGTATACTAGTATAAACATTAGTGTTAAAGCTATACAATACTGGTTCCCATTAAAAAAAACACCATACCATGTGTGCATAATTGAACATGCTTAACCAAGCTTTCCAAAAGCTTGTCTTAAAGGTTAGAATAAGCATGTAGTACATTGGATGGTGGTAAGAAAAAACAAGCAATAAAATTTGTGGGAACAGAAAGACTTTTGAGCAGTTATAGGTACAAACTACTATAGGGGAGAGACTGGCAGAGCTAGGGGAAGGAGTTAAAAAAGTATCAGTTTGGAATCATTACATAGCCACAAAAGAACAAAATCCGCCACTCCTCTCTGAACACTGCTAACACTTACCTACCTCTGCCCAGGTGCTAACCATAGACTGAGAAAATTCCTGTGCATAGGCTTAAGGAATAGGAGCAATAGCACTAGACCTATATGCCATTCCACAGTACTTTACAGCACTCTTTTGAGTGCTTTACAGCACTCTTTGAGTGTTTTACAACATCAACATATTGCCCTCAACAATTGGGTCCTCATTTTATCGGCCTGAGGAGGATGGAAGCCTGAGTCAACCTTGAGCAGTCAGGATCGAACTCCTGGCAGAGGCTAGAGTTTGCCTGCAATACTGCATTTTAACCATTTTGCCACTATGGGTCCTGTAAATAAATCAGTTAATTAGCATATATGGACCTGGCTTTTTTGTACCTGATAACTACAGAGTTACTTTCAAATATATTGACATAGAAGGGCAAAAGGGAAGGAAGAATTCAATTAGATTATAGACCAGGACCCTCCAAAGTGATCAATATGGAACCCTAAGGATAAATAGGACTATGCATTGTTGTTGTTGTTGTTGTTGTTTGTAGTAAAATTAGTTAAATAATGATTCATTACATTATTTTCATATTGCAAACGTTTGGGGGTTGATGAACAATCTGAAACTTTATAAAAGGGTCAATCAGCTGATAAATTTGTGGACTTGTTTTAGAAAATGGTTTGTGGAAAGTGAAGTTCTTATGATAATGCAATTGTTATAAATATATATTTCTATAGTAATATATTTATAGTAATGTATAATGTCCCTCTCCATCTCTTCCCCGGCAACTTGCTATTTTAACACTGCAGTTAATTTTAAGATAATTTGAGATGATTATTAAAATTTATTAAACATAATATAATTTCATAGCAGATCTACTTTATGCTTCCTTGATCTCCATTTTTGTCTCAACCAATACTTGCAACCAATTCACAAACATCTAAGTTTCTCTGACAGAATGTCTGATGGAGATATTAAATCTTGAATCTCCAGTGAGCATTGACAGTCTAAAACATTCAGACTCCAGTCTCTAATCTGAATCTAATCTGTCTCTAATCTCCAGTCTCTAATCTGAAAACAGGATATTTGCATATCTGTTATAGAAAGTAAAAGAATAGAAAGTTCATTCCAAAGTGATTGCTGCTTCCTGAAATTTGAGAAGCTGCAATGTTGAAACTCAGAAAGTTTGATAGGGAAAACTTTCTAACATTAGTTTTGAATGGGGATCTGGAGATTATGTCACATTGCTAATGTCATTCTTAGAATCCAAGAGAGCGGAAATTTTCTCTCCACCTACCCACCCCCTTCTCTCACTCTCGCTGTCTCACTCACACACACACAACACATATGATTAGAATCACAGGAAGAAAAGTATGAGCTCAAACCACTAACAGAGACCAGTGTGCCAATAGAAATGAAGCTGCAGGGTGGAAAGTTGTGGTTTGAGGCTATGCTACTTCTTTAAACTTCGATTTTAGGAGTGTTCACTTCCATAATAGCCTGGAAAATTTGTTTATTTTTATACCATGTGGACTTTGAGCTTTTCCTCACTAACAAACTTTAGTATAATCCAAGCTTTACTATGGCAATAGAAAGAACCGTTGGCACAATGACACATTTTATTTGTTTTGCAGAGAACAGGTGTTTTACAGGAAACAGCAGTAAGATAATGCTACGTAAATCATGGATTCAGGTTTAGACAAGCCAGATGCTAGTAGATACAGAGAACATTGGGTTGCTGGGGCATTTTGAAGATGTTGTGGTTAACTAATGATGAACCTATCTGAATCTATAAACCTGATACACTTGCAGGGCTATAGAAATTCTTACAAGTATTTCTGCCACCCCCACCCCCCCAGTTGTAAAATTTCTCACTTACACAGCCCAAGATGCATTTGTGTTTGCTAAAATCTGAAGAGAGATCATTATACTTTCACTCAAACTGGAGGACTCTAGGCATATCTCAAATAGATGAGGGACCTCCCCCAGGTCACTTTGTAATCTGAAAATAAATCCCAATACAAATTGATCACTTTTTAAAAAAATCTACATTAATGTGAGGCCTTCGCAGATGTGTTGTAGATATAAATCTGATAATTAATAACATAGCTGGTGGCATCAGGTTTGAAAATCTAGCAAGAAGTCTCCCAAAATCTGGATGCCCCCATTTTACTGTTGATTAGAAGTGAGTAAAGACCTGGTCCAGAGACATGGTAGCTCAGTTGCTAAGACGCTAAGCTTGTCAATCAGAAAGGTCAGCAGTTTGATGGTTCAAATCCCTAGCGCCATGTAATGGAGTGAGCTCCTCTTACTTGTCTGAGCTTCGGCCAAACTAGCAGTTCAAAAGCATGTAAAAATGCAAGTAGAAAAATAGGGACCACTTCGGTGGGAAGGTAACAATGTTCCGTGCACCTTCAGCATTTAGTCATGCTGGCCACAAGACTACTGAGACATCTTCACACAGTGCTGGCTCTTTGGCTTTGAAACAGAGATGAGCACTGCCCCCTAGAGTCAGAAACGACTAACACCTATGCGCAAGGGCAACCTTTACCTTTAAAGACCTGGTCCTTCATCCACAACTTTGGAGAGACAGACTCCCTTGCTTCATTGTATTTATGTATTGTGTGTATTTTATGTTTTTATATTTGTTATGTTATTTTGTATTGATTTTATTTGTTGCGAGATGCTCAGAGTTGCCGAGAGTCAGGTTGCATACGTGTTTAATAAATTATTGTGGTTGGTTGCACAGAGCCAGAGTTTTAGATTGGATTTGGCATTTGTGTCCTATTGAGTCCTTCCCAAGGATTTGTGATAGGCAGATGTTGTTGTTTAATAATATTAAAGATTATTATTACTCTCTAGTGCCATTGTTATTATTTTAGAATAGCAGAGAGATCCAGAAGTAAATTTTGCAAAGGATGAAAGCTTAATGTAAGAATGAGCAACCAAAAAAAAACCTCTAAGCAGTTCTTAAGGAGTCCTGTTTATACAGATGTTACATAGGAAATATAAATGTATACATTTCATCCAAAAGAATTAACTTTATGCAACCTGAAACCACATTAACATTAAATGCTGAGGTCATACTGTAGTTCCACTGTCTTTTCCTATGAATTTCCATGTTTAACTATCTTTCCCAGTTTTTCAGCTCACCAGTGAGTCATGGAACCAACACTTTTAAAAAAAACTAAAAAGATGATTTAAGGCTGCAGGAACCAGTGGTCTGGCAAAAGCAGTAGGAGAGGCCTATTCTAAGGTAAGCAGAAAATTATCTATGGAAAAATTGAAAAGGGGAGGGGAAGAAAAAACGACAAAGGGGAAAAAAACAGAATTATCCGGGCTTTAGGGCATTTTCTTTGTTTTAAACAAACATTTTCTAATACAATGTTTGTTCACCATTTGCCATATGTACTCTTTTTGAATTTACTTTCTGGGAGTTCATGCAGAATAAAATATAAAGTCTGAAAGAGATTCCATAGAATTAGTGAAAAGGAAGATAACTCAGGTGATTTATAGGTAGTCTTTGACTTCTGACCCCAATCGAGCCTTTCCATTGTTTCCTTTGTTGAACACTTAGAGAGGGCTGTAAAGCACTGTGAAGTGATATGTAAGTCTAAATGCTATTGCTAAATTAAGCACAGCAGTTGTGAACTGAGTTTTGCCCCATTTTACTACCTTTTTGCCACGATTGTTGAATGAATCACTACAGTTGCTAAGTAAATCACACAGTTAAGTAAATCCAGCTTCCCCCATTGACTTTGCTTGTCAAAAGCCGTCTGGGAAGGTAACAAATGGTGATCACAAGACCCCAGGACAGGGTAACTGTCATAAATACCTGCCAGTTGCTAAGTGACCATGGGGATGCTACAGCAGTTGTAAGCGTGAAAAACAGTCATACATCACTTTTTTCAGTGCTGTTGTAATTTTAGATAGTCACTAACCAAATGGTTTTAAGTCGAGGACTGCCTGTAGCAGGTTGGAAAAATAAATGCTGTAATGAAAAAAGGACATTAAATTGAAAGACTATAAAGACTAATAATAATAATAATAATAATAATAATAATAACAACAACAACAACAACAAAAATCTACTGAAGGCCCAACAGACGAAACAAGAATACAGAAAAGAAGTGATAAAATCAAGAATGGAGAGTTGGCAGAACAAAGCACTGCATGGCCAATTTCTGGAAAAAATAAAAGATAAAGTGGACAGTGAACAAACTTGGTTATGGTTAACAACAGGTACATTAAAGAAAGAAACAGAGTCACTAATCCTGGCTGTGCAAGAACAAGCTATCCGCACAAATGCCGTTAAGGCCAAAATCGAAAAATCCTCTGATGATGCCAAATGCAGACTTTGCAAAGAAGCTGATGAAACTGTTGATCACATACTCAGCTGCTGTAAAAAAATCACGCAGACTGATTATAAATTGCGGCACAATTCAGTAGCACAAATGATCCATTGGAATTTGTGCAAAAATTATAATATTAAAACAGCAACAAACTGGTGGGAACATCAGCCTGAAAAAGTCACCGAAAATCAGATGGTCAAGATCTTGTGGGATTTCCGTATACAAACCGACAAAATACTGGCGCATAATACACCAGACATCACACTGGTTGAGAAAAATAAGGTCACAATCATAGATATTGCAATACCAGGTGATAGCAGGGTCGCCGAGAAGGAACATGAAAAAATCGCAAGATACCAGGACTTAAAAATCGAAATTCAACGACTATGGCACAAACCAGCAGTGATAATTCCAGTGGTAATTGGCACACTGGGTGCTATTCCAAAAGCACTGGAATTACATTTAAAACAGTTAAAAATTGACAAAATCACCATCAGTCAAATGCAAAAAGCCACACTGCTTGGATCTGCACGCATATTACCAAAATACGTTACGACGTCCTAGGCCCCTGGGTGGGGCCCGACTAGTAACCAATGCCAAATCCGGCGAAACAACTGGCCGCTCTGATACAATTTTATAATAATAATAATCATCATCATCATCTCACCAAAGATTAACCAAATAATGATGATGATGATGATGATGATGATGCCGCAGTGGTGCAGTGCTTAGAATGCAGACTAATTCTGCTGGTTTACTGCAATTTGGCAGTTCAAATCTCACCAGGCTCAAGGTTGATTCAGTCTTTCATCCTTTCGAGGTCAGTAAAATGCGGACCCAAATTGTTGGGAGCAATATACTGACTCTGTAAACTGCTTAGAGAGGGCTGTAAAGCACTATGAAGCAGTATATAAGATGGTGTTGCTAATAATGATATTAATTAATAATTCGTGAATATAAAAATCCTACACTGTGATGATCGTAAGTGTAAAAACTGGAAAACTGTATTGAATAACATCAGGTGGACAATTTCCCATCAAATTGATAACACAATAGGAGAAATAATATAAAAAAGTTAAATCCAGTTACTCAAGATGCTTCTATGTATAGGTTGTGAAACAATCTATGAATTATTTGATAGTGAAATATGTATTAAATTTAGAAAATTACAAAAAGTAGGAAAATAAAGTTGTTTTAAGAAGATTATGAAAGATTATGAAAGGATAGAACTATTTCTGGAGAATCCATTCACAAAATGAATCTACTAGAAAGAGAAGTATGAAACATGTGGGCATCTTGAGACAAGGGCAAGGGAATCAAGGGACAATGTATGCATGACAATGCCATTACACAATTAATAATTTACAGAACTGCATGAGACATTGGAACACAAAACTATAATGCCAGCATTTGATTGGCATTGGATACATATTCAATGCCAGCATTTGGATATCATTGGTTAAATGTCGTCATTTTGGTATCAATGCAGTTTGCTGTGGACATTATTTGAGACTGTAAAAGCAAAAAAATGGCATTGGTTTAAAACTGTTTCAAACTGCAGAACAAGCAGTTAAAGGACTCACAGCACAATGCCAACAAATATGGATTGAGACTATATCCCCTACAGTTTGGAAAAGAAAGGTATAAGCTGCTATATAGAAAACAAGATGAAAGAGAATATGCAAATTAAGAGAATATGCAAATTAACTAATTAATTATGTACCATCAAGTTAGCATTGATTACTTAATAACTACACAGATTTTCACCAGGATTTGTCCCTAACGTGGTCTTTTAGGTCTTCCAGTCTTCCAGTGGTGCAACCAAGGCCAGCCATCATACTACTTCTTTTTCCTTCTGTCTTTCCCACCATTACAGCTTTCTTCAGAGAATGAGGTTTTTGCATAATGTGTCCAAAGTAGGATATATTTTGAGCAAGGTCATTTTTGCCTTGAGTGAGATAATTAATAATCCATTGGTTATTTTTCTTGGCTGTGCACAGTATTCTTAGGAGACATCTTCAAAACCAGAGTTTGAAGGTTACTATAGACTTTATTATTTCACTCTATTAATTAAAAGTAAAGAAGATTTCAAAATCAAGAAACTAAAGATAGAATGTGAAAACTAGAATATGAAAATATTACAAATTTAACAAGGAGCCGAGGTGGCGCAGTGGTTAGGGTGCAGTAATGCAGGCCACTTTAGCTGACTGTGATCTGCAGCTCAGCGGTTCAAATCTCACCGGCTCAAAATCAGCCTTCCATCCTTCCGAGGTGGGTGAAATGAGGACCCGGACTGTGGGGGCAAGTTGCGGACTCGACTCAACTTGCTAAAAATTTGTAAACCGCTTAGAGAGGGCTAAAAGCCCTATGAAGCGGTATATAAGTCTAATCAATAAATCAATAAATCAATAAATCAATAAATCAATAAATAAGACAAATATAATGTAAACTAGCATGTTTGATATTGAGAATTGATGGTAAATAAGTGGTAAATAAGTGTAAGTGGTATTTAGATTTATTTTGGGGGCTCAAGCATAGGCAACAATGAACAATATTGGAGGCAATGTCAAGCTTACATAAAATATTATATGTTAAGGCAGTGTCTATGACAATAGATATTAGAATAAAGCAATGTTTCCTAATCATGATGTATAGATGTAAAAACTGACCATTGAGAATGAGTACAAGAAAGTACACATCTGGATTATGGATTTGAAGAGAAGTATTAGGATTATATGGATTACAAAAAGAACCAATCATTCCTGAAAAAAGTAAAGGCTGACTGCTCCTTTGAAACAATGTTTAGACAACAAAAATCATATGTTTTGAATGTATTATATGAGTGGATGAACTAAGAAAAATGCTTGGTAAGAATGAGGGAGACATGGGGGAAAAAGCAGATTGATGGATCTGAATGTAGAATGCCTCTAGAAAAGTTATAGCTTGGACCTGAAGAGCCCAATTGCCCATACAGAAGCTGGGACTGATGAGACAGCTTTAAACTTTCCCACTTTGTGGATGCTTGAAAAATGTCTCTAGGTACCTAAAGTTAACTGGTTTCATTAGATTACAATCTAATTGCCATTTAACAGTTGTTAAATGGCAATTATATGTAATGAGCTGAAGAAGTTTCTTGGCCAAACATCATCAAAGAAAAACCAGAAAGTTCAATTGCCTCTTGAAACAACCATGACCCGGGTGACTGAGAATCTCTGCAAACATTGCCATTTAACAGGTTTCCTTTGTGGAAAATAATTACTTTGCTTCTAATAATTTACATCTAAATATCAGTCTTTCATGTATGGCATTTTCATTGCCTTAATGTCACCAAGAGGATGCCTACATTTTCTGCATACAAGAAAAGAGCATGTACCATCCAGGTAATGGTTGAACTGGATCAAGACAGATATTTAATGAGTTAATGTAAAAATGTCAAGGCTGTTAAATGCACCCCTAACTTTATGTAGGAATTGCTTCTGACAGATGGTCATTCCTAAGGCTTGAAGCTACCTCTTAAGTACTTTTATAGAGCTGGAGAATAAGTCAAGTTTTCACATTATTTCAAGAATGATTTTAAGTGCCCTTCTCAGATTTCTTAGTGCTTGACTAATGATTCTACAGTAATATTTCCAGTCAAATTCCTCTGATTACTTGGTCAAGCAAGGCAGAAATGACTATAGTAAAATGCAACATTCTTCAGAAGTTGTTGGACTGGCACAGAGATGTCCAGCTTTATTTATTCAGCAAATACAAATGGTTGTCCAACTACCATTGGAACTCTGGCCAATGAGCAAAGAAAATAAAAGCATCATACAAAAAATATTTTTTTTTAAAATGTCAAGGTACTGCAACAAAAAAAACGACATCCACATATCCCAGACAATCTTGCTGGGCTCCATTAATAGCCTGCCCCAAATACCTGGAGGAAAAGCTAGGTCTTCACAGCCTTTCAACAAGGATGGCCATCTGAATCTACAAGAAGCGGATGTTCCATCAAACAAGTGGATGACAAGGAGGGCACATTTTCTGGGCCTCACTGCTTCACAAAGGGCGTGACCGGTCAAAACCGCGGTCCACTAAAGCGCGCCTGATTAAAGCGCGTACCTGACGTCATCAGCAGCGCGACGAAAAAAATTAAAAATAAATTAAATTAAAATTAAAATAAAATTAAAGCAAGCCGATTCACATAAAGGTAAGGGTTAGGTTTAGGGTTAGGGTTAGGTTTAGGGTTACGTTAAGCGTTAGGGTTAGGTTAAGGGTTAGCATTAGGTTTAGCGTTAGGTTAAGGGTTAGGTTTAGGGTTAGGGTTAGGTTAAGGGTTAGGGATAGGGTTAGGTTTGGGGGGGGGGTTAGGGTAAGGTTTTCGCTTTAATTTTAAATTTACCGCTCACAGCGGGATGTTTTCGTCGCGCTGTGATGATGTCACGTACGTGCTTTCGTCGAGCGCGCTTTAGTCTACCGCGGTTTTGTGGTGGAACCCACAAAGGGGACCTGAAGCCAGATCAAGGCCACCCCAGAGCCATGGAAGCTTGCTAAGTGGTTTTCCCCCAGTCACTTTCTTTTACACCAACTTGGCACCAGAATGTTGTGAGGAGAATGGAGGAGGGGAAGAGTGTGTGTGTGTGTTGCAAATTGCTTTGAGCTCCTGCAGGAAAGATGGGGTGTAAGTTCAGCAAACAAACCAATTGGTGCTGCCAAAATATCCATTTCGTTCCTCTCACAAGACTTCATCTATTTCCCACTCCTTGGCTTGGATTCACAAATGAACCCTGAAACAACCTAGACAAGGACTCGTTAGAGCCATTCAAAGGCAGGAAATGGCTGCCTAAGGAGCACACTTCTTTTCCGTCAGGAGAGGAAGCAATATTCCTAACCCTCTCCAGGGAGAGATAAAGCACGTTCTTAGAGATTCTCAAGTGACATGTATCTTCGGTATGCAATCCAAGGTCCTTCTGAGCGTTTCTGGCGGAGCTCCATCCCTCTACGCCATCGTCTTAGTAGAAGCGCCGATGACGAGGCCCTCTAAGCTTTCACCAAATATGGCGGGAGTTGGAAATTCCTTCAGCCGAAGCCGGAAATCACTTTGGCCGGAGCTTCCCCCCCCTCCGCTCCGCATCCCACTCCCCGCTTCTCAGTCTTGGGTCCTGGGAGCCAGGCTGGAGAGGAGGGAGGGCGGAGTAGGCTCGCTCTTCTCCCTGCTCTTCCCAGAGAGCAACCGCAGAACCCGGGCAGCTGAAGGGATACTTTGAAGCCTCGGCCGTTTCTCAACGAGCTCCTGCTCCAAGCAACCCCTTCGCTGCCGCCAGTGTCTGGGGAAGCTGCAACAGCGTTTTCCTTTGGGGAGGGTATTCGTTCTGGAACAAGAGGAGAGGGCAGGAATTGTGAAAGAAAAAAAGGGGGGGGAAGTAACCCAAACAGTTATTTTTATCCCGAGCCCCGCTCTATTTTTTTTTTTTTATTTTTTTTTTTGGCAACCTCGCGGACCAGATGGTTTCCTCATGTTGCCTTCAGCAGGGCAGAAATAGATGGAGAGTGGGGAATTTCCTCCCCGAAGATGGACCCTTATCCATCAGCCTCACGTCTGCTCTTTGGCAGAGAGAAGGAGACGTGTGTGCGGGAGGTAGAGGGGGGCAGAGAGAGATGCCTAGAACCGAACTGAAAATATGCTTTGTGTCTTGAGACCAAACCTAGTCTGTTTGTGGAAACATCACTGGATTCGAGTCAGCCTGGGGCTTCCAGCCTCCACCTATACAAGACACTGGCTCTATTATACTGCTCCAACCTCCCTGGCTGCAGACGCAACCAAACCCTTTTCCCAAAGAGAGAGAGAAAAAGAAAATCTGATCATTTCTAAAATTCAAGAAAACTGCCCCTTCCTTCCTTCCTTCCTTCCTTCCTTCTTTTCTTTCCTTCCTTCCTTCCTTCCTTCCCTTCCTCACAATATCTAACAGACACATACTATTCTGTGTATCTTTCTACACCTCTTCAAATTAAGACTCGGGAGCAACTTACCCCAACACATGTTCATAGTCCCATGGCAGGTCTCCTTCCATGCACTAAAACCTCCTTAAAGGCAGCTTGGGTTTTCCTTCTCCTAAACAGCAGTAGGGCTGGCAAGGGGTGAGTTCCCCTCCCCTCCATGGCCACCCCCCTGTGACTGAGTAGCACATGTAAGACACCAACAAGGCAGCCAGGTCGATCCCATTGCTTTCCCATCCCAACACCTCCCTGTTCCCCCCCCTCCTATTAATCACTTGCTTTTTTTTTTGCAAGTGCATTCTGCATATTTCTCCCGTTCTAATTGTTGAAAACAAACATAAGACCTCCATTGAAATAAAATTAGCTACAAACTCAAATGGGGTTCCTTATTTCACATAAAAGGAACCAGCCCGCCCCCCCTCTCAGCAAACCACTATTATTATTTCCAATGCTGTTCCTCCTAAACCATAATAGGCAGACCACTGAAGAAGGGGGTGGGAGGGAGGTGGAAATACACCCCATCAGGAATTCCAAAGAATTTCCTGCCCTGGGAACAAAAGTGAAGTCTATATTTAACAGTATCTGAAGCTGTCAGGAATGCTTTGTGGTTGGATAACAGAGTAGAAAAATGTGCAAAATGCAGGCTACTGCTCTACCAAATATGGAAATATTGTTACGTCTAGTGTCTGAATCACCATCTGGAAATACTTACAGTCCTAAAGTCAAATAGTAATAACAAAAGCTAGGAACAACTGGCTCCCCCAGCTTCAAACAAGATAAGAATTGCTAGCAAAGAGCATTAATTATCAGTAAATAGTAATATTATTAAGTATTAACAGGACAAATAGTCTGAAGATGTATTGTTGCGTTACATTACTGACAGGCCTTAAAAAACTCTTTCAGGCCCTCAACATAATGTAGGATTCTGAAGAATTTTAAATAGTGGAGCTTTGGAGTCATATGCATTTTTGAATATATTGCAAATATTAAAACTCCTAAAGCATGAAGCTTTTTCCCCCAAAGTAGATATAGTTAAACAATTTATTTCATCATTTTAAAGCCATTGCTTTGATAAAGGATGTGTAAATTGGAGCATGCAATTAAAGTGTTTATTTACTTAGGGTTGGAATAAAGGTCACTGCGAGTTCAACTGTTCTATTTGCACAGCTTTTAAGGTTTCACATTTGCTTTTATTGAAACCTCTTATCCCTTTCCCAGAATCAAGTGTCTTTTTTAACCTGTATTTCCAAAGTGCATTACAATCAAAGCAGAAAGCTAATCCAAAACATTTTCATCCAAGTATGAATGCAAAGATGAAAGCCAGTTTAGGACCTAGAATCATAGAATTGGAAGGGACTTCAGAGATCTTCTAGTCCACCCCACTGCTCAGGTGAGGAGGCCTTATAACATCCCAATCAAAAGGCTGGTGTAGCGGTGAAGATGCTGGCTTAGAAAGTAAGAGACTATGAGTTCTAGTTCCACCTTAAGTAGGAACACAGATTGGGTGACTTTGGGCCAGTCATTCTCTTTCAACCCAACCTACTTCATATGGATGTTGTGGGGAGGGGGTAAGAGGAGGTGGAAGAAGCATTAAGTCTGTTCACCGCCTCCAGTTACTGATAAAGTAATAAAGGCCGGTTAAAAAGCTAATAAATAATGGAAGACACTCAAGATTTCTTAAAAGCACATCAGAACGCTTGCTTGCTAACTCGTGCTCCTTGCGATGACCTGGAATAGCGGGGACAAAACTTTCAGGAGCAAAGGGGCGGGATTGTAACTACAACCTCCCCCCCACCACCCCAAACGTAAAAGCAGAGAAACAAATATTTCCCTTCAAATGCTTAAGAAAACGGGGATGACCAAGCTCACAACTCCATTCATAAAGCTTAAACCACGCCACCAGGTTTTTTTTGGGCGAGGGGATACACCCTTTAGTTCCAGCCCTGGATCCCACCCA
This sequence comes from Thamnophis elegans, assembly GCF_009769535.1. NCBI lineage: Eukaryota > Metazoa > Chordata > Lepidosauria > Squamata > Natricidae > Thamnophis > Thamnophis elegans. The sequence goes on along the minus strand of NC_045545.1, from coordinate 15,874,560 downwards.
AACGTCGAAAAGATTTGCATGGCTGTTCTATCCCGCCGTACCCTTCCCATTCTCCCGTGCCCCCCCCCCCCCCCAAAGGCCCTTCTTCCCTCCCCAAGCTCCCCTGGCGTTGAAGCTAATTTACAGCTTCAATTGTCCGCGGGACAATCTGCTACAAGACACCGGTTTCCCAAGCCGCAAGAGGAGGAAATACAACGCGTAGGGAAGACAAAAAAAACACACACACACACACACACACACACACAACCCAAAACCCAAAGCGGTGTGTATGGTGGTTTAATAGGCTGAAACTAAAGGGGGGAGGGAGAGAAGGAAAGAAAGCCCTTGCTGTAAGCTCTCCCTCCCTCCCTCCCTCCACTTCCCCAAAGCATAAAACTCTTAGACAGGGAGGAGCTTGGATGCAAACCGCGCCAAAGGAAACATTCCTGAGATGCTTTAGAATTCCTGATGCTTTAGAATTTTGGCTCGACGTCAGCGGAGCTGCAGCACGCGGCGGCGGCGGCACGGTATATAAGGCGGCTCCCACTCCGCCTCTCCTCAGACAGGCAAAGGGCTCTGAGAAACGTCAAGCGGAAGAGCAGAAGAAAGAAAGAAAGAAAGAAAGAAAGAAAGAAAGAAAGAAAGAAAAAAGCAAAAACCAGCCGAAAGAGAGACCCGGCGTCTTCTCTCTCTCTCGCTTTCTCGAGCAAAGGAGCTAGAGCCGGTGGCGCAGGCGTTTAGCATTCCTCCAGGACTCGAGCCGTCTCTGAAAGGCGCCGCCAGAGCAGAACGAAACCCCAAGTCCTGCTGTTTTGCTCGGGTTTCTTCCCTTCCTCCCCCTTCTTATTTTTTTTTCCCTCCCTCCTTCCTTCGGTTTGAGCTAAGGAAAAAAAAAAAAAAAAGACCGTGTATCCACAGCGTCTGGAAACGACTGAAGATGAACTCGCAGAGAACCAGCTGTTGGATCCTGGCTTTTGCCGTCCTTCAATTAGTAAATAGGGTAGGTATGGATTTTGATTTCAAATGGGTGTGCAGGGTTTTGGCTTTTCCTCCCCTCCTTGTGTGTTTTCAGTGAGAAATGTGCCCCTCTCTCTTTTAAATAAAGTTGCGTGCAAGGAACAAAAAAAACAGAGCATGTGTGAATGTGTGTTAGAACAGGGGGGGGGCTGGCATTCCTATTCAGGGTTTAAGAAACAACTCCAAAGTTAAACCTATTCAATAAATTCCAGATGAAGAAAATGCTTGAATGGCTGTAACTGAGTGAACTTCCTGAATGTTTTGCTTATTTAGGACAGGAAAACTGATGGCTTTAACTACCTTGTTTACAGTAGCGATTGTATCTCACAGCTATGGTTCATTTGCTTCTCCTCCTCTGCAGGTGATTTCTTCTTCCTGCCCAGACACTTGTGAATGTCCTTTGAGGGTCCCCAAATGCGCTCCAGGAGTGGGTCTGGTTTTGGATGGTTGCAAATGCTGTAAAGTCTGCGCTAAACAGCTCAATGAGGACTGTAGCAAGACTCAGCCTTGTGATCACACGAAAGGGCTGGAATGCAACTTTGGCGCCAGTTCCACAGCTCTGAAAGGGATCTGCAGAGGTAAGAAGCTGGCAGCTTGGCTCTTTTAATATCTCATTCATGCAGATACACACATTCGTGAAGTTTAGCAATTTTCAGTCCATGTATGGTTATGCTTTGTTGTTGCTAGATTGGCAGAAGGGCATATTACTTCAGCAGTCTGGAATGCAATTCACTATGTCTGGACTGCAGTAACAGCACATAAGGAAAAGTGATTCCTGACTAACTTATTGTTCTAGCCCAGAGCTCAGGGGGATTGTAGGGCTCTTTACCCATAAACTGGATTTAATAGAGTAGGGGGGGGGAACCCACTCTGTTAGAGGAGACTTGAAACCCGACTTACGGTCTCTCTCTGTCTTTTTAAACCTTTACAGCACAGTCAGAAGGAAGACCCTGCGAATACAACTCCAAAATTTATCAGAATGGAGAAAGTTTTCAGCCCAATTGCAAGCACCAGTGTACATGCATTGATGGAGCTGTTGGATGCATCCCACTCTGCTTGCAAAAACTCTCCCTTCCGTTTTTGGGCTGTCCTAACCCAAGGCTAGTAAAAGTCCCTGGTCAGTGTTGTGAGGAATGGGTCTGTGATGACTCCAAAGATAACCTGGAACAGGTGGAAGGATTCTTTGGCAAAGGTTTTGACGTGGATGCTTCTGAAGGAGAATTGACCAGCAACAATGAATTATCCACAATAAAAAGAAAACTGAGAATCTTACCAGGTGAGTTATAAATATTGGCTCCACGTTTTCCTCTGCTACCAAGTGGTGGTGGTGGTGGGCTTATATATTGATGTCTACAGGGTTTTGCTATGCATGCTAAGTCCTAAGTATGAGAGACTTACATTCTTTTCTTCTTTCTGTCTTTTAGTCTTTGAAACCGACATTCACAGCCATTCCTTTGAGAATCCAAAATGCCTAGTCCAAACAACTTCATGGGGTCCGTGTTCAAAGACCTGTGGAACTGGAGTATCTACGCGAGTCACCAATGATAATCCTGGATGTAGGCTAGTTAAAGAGAGCAGGATATGTGAAGTGAGGCCATGTGGTCAGCCCAGTTACGACTCCTTGAAGGTAAATGGGTCTTCCTTATATTCACCCTGTTCTTGTGTCATTTCTTAGTTGGGTGGGGCTGTGTGTGTGTCTTTTAGTCAAGAGTTTTGCCTAACCACGCAATCTCTCTTCTTCCAGAAGGGAAAGAAATGCACCAAGACCAAAAAGTCTCAAATTCCAGTCAAGTTTACTTACGCAGGATGCTCAAGTGTTAAAAAGTACCGCCCAAAGTACTGTGGCTCATGTGTGGATAGCCGATGCTGCACTCCTCAACAAACCAGGACTATCAAGGTCCAGTTCCACTGTGATGATGGAGAGACCTTCACCAAGAATGTCATGATGATCCAGTCTTGCAGATGCAGCCACAATTGTCCCCATGGAAATGAGGCATATCCTAATTACCAGCTATTCAATGACATCCACAAATTTAGGGACTAAGTGGTGATGTGTACAGGCTTGAGAAGGAGGATTGTAATTAATATCTGACTTTATTTTTGAAGTACCAGTGTGGAAAAAAAATGAACTCTTATTGAAGTGATGCCTTTACCCAGTGGAGGGCAACGTAGAAGAGCAAGAAAGGACTGTGTGACTGGTTACTCTTACAAAAGTTTGAGCATACTTAAAGCTTCATAGTACTGGAGCAAATTTACTGCTTCAATTTGGAGCACTTGTGATTACTGATTTCTGTTTCTATCTGTTTATGCAAAGTTTTGTCTGTCTGGGCAGTGAAAACCTTCAGTTTCTACTGTTCAGCATAACATCATATTTTTGTTGTTTGAAAGTCATGTTGGAAGTTAACGCTCCTTTCCAAGGTGGGCACTTTTGGAGTGCCCATCTATGGCAGCTATAAGCATCAGCTACATATTTCATATCAACAAACAGAAATTGGATGTTTTTAAAGCTGAATATTTTATTTATCAAAATGTAGCTTTGTTCTTGGAGGGAGAAGAAAAAAACCTTAATACTGGAATAAGTTGTAAATAATTTAATTTTATATTCAATGAATTAAAGTTTATTTATAGAATTAATCATTTAATAAAGAAATATTTACCTAATTTTTCAGTCAATATGATTCAAACTGCCGGAGGGGGTAAGCAGGATCATAACTCCATCTACACTGTAGCACTTTTAACATACAAATGACTCCTGCTTTCAAATAAACATAATAAACAAATTAACTTTTATGATAAATATAAAAGTTCTGCCATCTTACCAGGGTCCTGGAGCTAATTATTTCTTTCAGGAATGAAGTGGAAGAATTAGAAATATTTCACAATAAGAAAACCCTCTTTACCTGTAACCTTTAAGCACTGTTTCCCAGAGCAGTTCTTGATCTCTAATCAGGATGTGCCTTCTTAATAGCTATGATGATCGACCATTGCTTTTTGGTAGAGACCCTGTTAATTTAAAACATGTTCTACTCATGATTCAGTGAAGTAGACAGCAGCAGCTAAGCAGGACAGTGCTTTGTATGATTTCTAAGGTTACTTCCTGCAAGTGAATGGGCTCTTTGTATGCTTTTTTACAGTCTGCAGGAGGTGGTTTCACTAAATTCAAATTTAAATGAGGGTGAAGCAATTACTGGTCTTACTCAAAGTAAACACATTATTAAAGAAAAGAATGCCAGGAATTCATCTCACTTTTTGCTGCAGGCTAAGAGCTAACTTCTCCTTTTGCCTTTGATTTCCCCTTTACCTGCAAATATAAACCTTTGTTCAGGCAAATAACTAAAGAGATGGGCACAGAAGGAACCATTACTTTTCGACATTTTTGTCCCACTTAAGCCATGAAACATTGTTCTTTTCTCATTAATTTCCATAATAATTGAGCAGCAAATCTCATTAATATTTAACCTCTAGTTGCAAGGATTAGGACTGATGGATTTGGAATTCTTCTACATTATCTAATGGGGTTTAATGGCCTGGTGAATAAGCCACACACAATCTAGAAGCTACCCAGTCTAAACTGGAACACATTAGTTAGTTGCCTCATTTACTCTAATTCTGATATAGATGTATTATTAAGTGTTTTCTTTTGCAAAAAAGCCCTGTGTGGCCAACAATGCAGAGCTGGAAACGAGAGGGAGCTTTGAACTAAATCAGTGAAAATATAAACAGTTTAATATTTAGAAAGAAATCCTGGGAGGTATATCTCTTCCCATAACCCAGTGCAGACCAGGTATGCTTACTGATGGTAGATTGCTGATAGCCTAATATAAGAAACCAGATGAGACTGGAATGGAATACAGAATGTCTAACATGGCTAACTGAGCTGCCTGCAGAATGGAACTTCACTCTACAATATTGTCTTCAGGTTCCATCCACTAATATTGTTACACAGATAAAAGTTGATTCCCAAGGCCCTTGTGAGGTAGCAGTCATGTTTAAGATATGGACCCACCAAATTCCTATTATTCCATTGTTAACCCGGAGAGGAAAGGTGGGAGTGTAAGGCCTTAAAAGTGATAAGTTTAAATGGCTCAAAATCCATGGGAACAAATCTATTAAGGTTAACCACCAGGTTAGTTAAGGGGAATCCCCTGATTACTGGCAGTGTAGCTTTGAATAATTAGATGTTAAGGTAATCAAGAAGAAAATTGCTTGACTTCTACTTTATGGCCTTTTGAGGTGTTTGACTGGCCTCTGTTGGTAGCCAGAGTATAAACAGTGAACAATTATGCTAAACTTGGTTTATTAAATGACAGGCTAGCCATAGCACTAAGTCAAAAAACAACATAATACACACATTTGAAGAGTTGCAGGAGGCTTCATTGGGCATTTGAAAGTATAGATCTCTTGCTCAGCCTTTTCTAACTTCTAATTTCATGTTGATGCTGCCTGTTCACTGCCTCCTCTCAAGAAGAACAAATAGGAGAAACAAATATAATAATTGCTTGCCTTGTCCTTTCTCCAGGCCAGCGGATTACTCATTCTAGGCAAGGATACAAAATATGAAAGGAGAAATAGCAGGAATTGGGAGAATGTATTTACATTCTGGGAGAGGGTTCACTGACAACATCTAAGGATCCCACAAATCAAAAACAATCACTGAGAAGAGCATGCCTCTTTTAAAAATACTGGAAAGCAAGTAATTCCTTCCAACCGTAAAAAAAATACCACACATTTCCATCAAATTGTGCAGCATACACTTTTTTAAAAAAATTATTCCAGTGTGATAAAAAAAAAACTTGGACTAAATAACAATGTCCATTGTTTAAGCCCTCTTTCTTCATGCTCTGCTTCGCTCAATAACTATTTAAAGCTATCCAACCTATGGTAACTTTCTGCATAGCATCATATTATGCTATACATCATACTATATAGTATATAGTATATACTATATAGGGACATGATGTGTTGCTACTATTTCAGAATGTTGTCATAAGATATCAAGTTAACCTTTATAATACTGCATACAATATTTACACTTATTTTCTTTTTAGAAATATGCATTCCTGGTATATGTTAACCTCTCTCTCTCTCTCTCTCTCTCTCTCTCTCTCTATCTCTCTCTCTATCTCTCTATCTCTCTATCTCTCTCTCTATCTATCTATCTATCTATCTATCTATCTATATCTATATCTATCTATCTATCTATCTATCTATCTATCTATCTATCTATCTATCTATCTATCTATCTATATATATATATATATATATATATATATATATATATTAATAATATATATATTTATAATCAAACTACAAATTCTTTGAGGGAGATAGATGGTTCAGAAATATGAAATATAAGCCAGCCAGCCAACTAACCAACCCATAAATTCAACTGTTTATCTCACTTCCAATAACATTTAATTCAGTGATCAAAGTAATCTGGCCCTGAGTTTTAATTGCATCTCAAACTGTCTATGCAACATTTTGTTAATAAAGTATGAAATTCACTGGATCTTATCATGCTGAGTTTCTATTTAATCCAGAGAATGAAAACACATACTCTGCATGTTGATCTATTTGTGAATTAGTTTCTTAGGACAACATGGATACACATTTGTTGGCTCAGTTTTTGCAGTTTGTTAATTCGCAGCATGTAACTGTGAATTTCTAATTCCTCACTTAATATAATTCATATTTCAGATTAAATTAAAACACTTCTCTTTCAGCCATACCTGGCAACAATGAACTTTGCCTTCATGTTCTATAGCTGAATGTTACTAAGAGTCAATGTATCAGTAACCAAGAATAAATTATCATGTAGAGGAACTGGATTTGGAGTCCCGCAGACTTTAAGGGCTATAATAATCTTCTGCTTATCCAGATCAGCCGTTGGTCTACGGTCCAATATTTAGACTGCAAATGGCTCCCAAAGGATTTCAGCAGAGGCGTTTCCTAGATTAGCTATCTGCAATGGCGTTAAAACCCGAAGTGCAGGAGGATAAAACTACAGTGTTCACTGATTCTCTGCTGGACTATGGATTCCCCGTTTTATGAGATTGTCTTTTGAAAAATATGTACGGGTGATTTTCATATTTCACCACAGGGATTGTTCTAAAAGCAATATATTAAAAAAGGCAGCATGCTTATAGATAAGCCGGGATTTTTCAACACAGAGATTCAGTCTGTTGGAATGTGATTGTTTAACCTTACTGGGCTTTTGTAACCACTCTGTCAGAAAAATTATTATGCTGCTCTTGAAATCCTTTTTAGACAAAGCCGAAGTCCCAGTAATTTCAGTGCTCTCAGTGCCTCCCACAGGCAAAAAAGTAGGTTGCAAATCTCAATATAGTTAAAATATGCATTTTCCCAGTTTTCTTTTTTTTTTCTTTTTTAATTTTAAACACATAAACAGATCAACAAAAACAAACACGTGACTTAAAACAACATAGGAACAAGAAGTTCCATCATATATCATACAGCAGTTCCGTATCGGTTTCTTTACAGTTAGTATTTTCCCTTCTATACATTTCTATCTTGCATTCATGGTCTCCTTATTCGTTATCCATTTTTATGTACAATTCTATATTTATTTGTACTTTGCTATTTATAACAAAATATTGTTTACCTATATTGTGCTTTATATTCTTACTGTCATTTATTCTCTTACATACAATTATAGGTATACATTCACATAGTTATTCTTTTTCTTTGCCATTCTATACTTTTGTTATTTCATTTCAAAGGTTATAACATACAGTTTGAGTTGCTTTGTTTACCATCCCTAGCGCCTGTTGTAACACCACCTTATTTTCCCTTTCTTTTCTCCCTCCCTTCCTTCTCAACTTCCTTCCTTTCTCCTCTCCTTCCCCTTCTTTCTTCCCTTACCTCTCCCCTACTCCTACCCTCTCTCTTCCCCTTCCTGCCCTCTCTCCTTCTCTTTCTCTCCCTTCCACCCTCCTCTCCTTCTCTTTCTCTTCCTTCCACTCACCTCTCCTTACCTCTTTCTTCTTCCCTTACCTCTCCTCCACTCTTCCTTTCCTACTATCTCTCCTTCTCTTTCTCTCCATTCCACCCTCCTCTCCTTTTTCCCAGTTTTCATTCTGCATTTTCCCAGTTTTCATTCTAGCAGGAACAACCAATAGTAAAACCCTGTTTTTCAAAATAAACCTGTAAAGAATATAACAATAAAATATAGGCTTAGTTGTAAGAGAATCTTTAAAAACGAGCGACATGCATTTTCCCAGTTTTCATTCTAGCAGGAACAACCAATAGTAAAACCCTGTTTTTCAAAATAAACCTGTAAAGAATATAACAATAAAATATAGGCTTAGTTGTAAGAGAATCTTTAAAAACGAGCGACATTCAACAACATTAATTTTACCAAAATAATGATCTATCCAAGATCACAGAATTTCATCTTAAGTACTGGCAGAGTCCTGTTCTGATATTTCTAATTGATCTGGCATACAACAGTAAACAGTGATATGTCTTTTTTTTCCAGTCGTTATAACTTTGAACATTTCCTAAATAAATGATTGTACCTATGATGAATAAAATACACAAATGCCCAAAATACCAAAAACCAGTTTACCAAAGATCTAGCATAATGTAGAGATTAGTACAGAATCCCAAACCCACCCTAATGTCTGAAACTCCCACATATTATCAGCTCAATCTACTTTACCCCAGAATTCTGACAATATAATGCCACACTATGAAGCAGGGCAAAGGAACAAGATAGAAATATGAACATTAAAAAAAAATTATCCTTTTCTTGAATGTTTAACATTACAGCCAGATTTTACAAGATTGTAAAGATTAAAAGGCTTTCTTGCTGGCCTAGTCAACAAATTATTTTGCTGACATTTTTGTTCATCGTTTTATTAGCAACTCTATGATGAAAATGTTTACACTTGAAAATGTTTAGCTATATTGGAATAACATGAAGTCACATGATATTTGATGAAGCCTCTCATGTGTATCTACAATTATTTCCACACTTAACTGACCCTTTGACATTTCAGCCATTTCTTATTTCTGTTGTGGCCCACCAGTGCAGCAGGCAGCAGATTCAGACAGTGAGGAGGTTGGGGAAGAACATGGGCAGAGGTGGGTTCCTACCAGTTCGCACCTATTCGGTAGAACCGGTTTGTCAAATCTACCGAACCAGTTAGAAGAGTTTCCACCAGTAGACCCGGAAAGCAGGCCACACCTACAGAAGAGGTTCCAAAATGTTTTGAAACCCACCATTGGCAAGGATCTTGTAACTTTAAGCTTTAAGACTTGCATGCTTCAATGCCAGAGTTTCTGAATAGCTACTTGGACCGACCTAAGTACTAATTCATAATTTCATATCCGGTCACATGGGCGGCAAGCCACTCCTACAAAGGAGGCCACACCCACAGAGTAGGTTCCAACAATTTTTGAAACCCACCACTGAACATGGGCCAGTCCTGGAGTCTGGGGAAGGCTCTGATGAGGGTTCTGTGTCAAGGAGGGAGTCGGAGCCATATGCCAGTTATCAGCTGCATTCAGAATCAGACATCAGTGAGGCAGACGAACAGCTGGAGCCTGTTCCCAGTATGTGCATGCGCAGAGTTGCCAGACGAAGGGAATAGTTAAAGAACAGGGGTTGACTTGGGAGTAAGGCCACAGGTGGACAACGAATGAGATAAAAGAGGAGTGAAAGGGAGTGGAGATTGCAGGAGACAATTAGTTCGCTTAATTGGTTCATGACTCTCCAAGACTCCTTGCCAAGATATTTGCAGATATTGGCCTGTCAGCTCTTCAAGCCAGATAAGGTCTGTGGCTGTACAGCTTCCCATGAAAGACTTTGCTGTGAATGTATGTGAATGAGTACAATTCACAATAAATTAATAAAAAGAGACAAGGAGTCTGCTTCATTGTTTTGGAAGCCTGGGTCAGAACAATTTCTTGAAAAGCATCATTGATACAATGCCAAGCAATTGTATTCGTGCAGAATTCAAAGACCCAACATTTTGGCTTCTACTGAGAGAAAATATTAATGGGAAAATATTGCAATAAGTATGACCTTTCATGAAACTGCTGTACCTGAAAGGCTAATAACCATTAAGTCCTCTTGCCTCTTCATTGATGCTATGACTACTGGCCCTTCAGGGAACAAGGGCCTACAGAAAAATCAAGAAACAATTCTAACATTGACAAATCAGTGGTGGAAATGGAGGAAAGGAGCTTTAACTTTCCTTCCTACTCTTAGCTATGTAGATCTACTGTATGCTCAACTATCATGCAATGCTTAGGCCAAAGGGGTCAAAGAGCTTTTGTCTACACTAAAGTGAGTGTAAGAGGTAGAAGATGTAGCCCAGAAAGTCACAAAGCATATGGAATTATGAGAGTTGAAGTCCACAGGTCATAAAGAGCCCATCGTTCCCCACCTCTGGTTTAGAGTTTTCAGAAATAACCCAGTACCTCTTCAACTGTGGTGCACCAAAGAGTATCTTTATTGTCCAACCGGATTGTGCCAGGTCATCTAGCATGCTAGCTTTAGCTTGGAAATAATTATTTTTACGTTAGGTGTTCTGTTTCTATGCAAGACCCCATATAGTTCAAACTCTCTTGGAATTTTAGCAAGCATAGTTTGCTTTTTCCATCCTAAAATCAAAAGCAGATTCACAGACAACATTTTTTCAATGTTATGGACCTAAAGGGGAAAAAAACCACTGAGGTTAGACTGGCAACCAACATTCCTGGGAAGTATGTAGTTTTCTCCCATTATTCATGTGCCATTCTTCTTGTCTCAACACTCAAATACATTATCGCCTTACAATTCTCTCACTTCTGATCACCTTGGCTTCCAATTCTTTCCCCACTGCTCTAGACCCATATTTATTTTGGAAATGTTTTAATAATTACTTCATAGCTGGGAATTGTAGTTCTGTGAGGGATGAATGTAATAAAATGATTGCTATAATCACCCAGCTGCAATTCCCAAGAGTATTTGGAAGGAAAGCAATTTCAACTATGAGATTTTTGAGGTAAACTTTTAACACTGGATTTAGTTCCTGTATGTAACACTATTTAGTTCCTGTATGTGGGGCTGATTGAAGGGAAATCCTGGGAGTAAGAGTGGGTTTGGATGTCAGCTCTAAGGATAAATGAGAAAGAAGAGTTTCCTTGTGGGCTTCTATTCAATATTGAATTGGCTGGAAGCCACAAGGGGCCACCCTTGTTCTGCAACAGAGTAAGAGAGTAGAGAAGTCTTCTGATTAAGGCAATGTGCTAAATCATGTCAGTTAAAGCAACACAGTGATTTACTACTGAGTGTTTATGTAATATCACTGAATAGCAAGGACTTCCCTCCTCCCTCCGCTCTTTCCTCCCAACATTACAAATTGCATGAAGAATTTTATGTTGTCATTGTAGATGCTAAACAGGAAAAAACATACAATACCAGAACACCCAAGCCTTCACTTGCTCACTTGTTTTATCCACAATCCTATCCATAAACGTCACTTGCTGTCTCCAACATTTGGGCCACAGCAGAGTAAATCTCTTAATTTATTTAAAACCTTATTAGACCTCTGCAATACACTACATCTTTGGACAAGCTTGCAAGGAAACAACATAAGATAGTGTTGAATTGTTCAGACTGATTAACAAGTGTACTGATTTGTGTAAAATTGTATCAGAGGGGAGAGAAGCTGGTAAGGAACAAGTTTTGGCAATTCAATATCTCTCTCCCTGCCTTGAACAACTAAAGCTAAAATGATCTAGTTGCAAGAGATAGTTGAGGTTCTGTGAAGGCCAAGTTCATCTCCAGAATCTTTGCCTTGAGGTTGAGGCAAAAGCACCAAAAGTAACTACATGGCCATGATTCAAACTCAGTAGTACCATAGTTAAGGTTTTAGATTATACATGAGGAGACCTAGTCAAGTCTGCTCTTCATTAAGGGTTTATTGTGTAACTTTGAGCTAATCTCTCAAAGTGAAGTTATGTTTATGGGCATAAAATACATATACAATATGTTTTTAATTGTTGATTTTATTACAGTTGGTCTTAATTTTGATATGTTTGTATTGTAAATGATGTAAAATTGGTTGTTGGCAATGAAAAAGTTAATAAATAGCAAATACATGTGCAATGTGCAATTTCAGATATGACTGAAATTGTTGCTTAACAGTGTTCATTTGACCTGACCCAAATTATTTTGGAAAATGTAGCTAGTTTGATAAAATGAAAATGCATCCAATCTGATTATTTCATCTTCCAATTTGCTGTCAGCTTGATTTGTAAATTGGATGAAATTGGCTCTGAATTATCTCCTAATTACATACTATAATCCTGATGAATCATGATGTCTGAATCATAATAGTCATGATGTCAGGTTACTTTATTTAATCCTCTTTTGTTCTTCTATGTTTGGGGCATTTCAGAAAATAAAATCCAGAAATTAATACTACATAAAAATCTCTATATGATAATTTTTACAACAAATATTGATGTTAGTCTAATCATAGCAATGACAGAAGCCACTCTGCCTTCCATTTAACTAAGTGTCCAGATTGAACAGTTAGCAAAGTCTCACTAAAGGAACAAATCTCCTAGAATCTGGTAGAGAAGCAGCTTCAAAATGAATGAAAATGAAAAAGCAATGATATTTAATCAATTTTTTTTGATAAGCACAAACAATGGAACTGAAACCAGAGGCAATCTACACAATCTGTCAGATGACTGCAGGAAGACAGATTTATTTCATTTACAATATAGAAGTAACCATATACCAATTACTGCAGCCAATTAAAGTGCTGCTGCTGCTGTTGTTATTTAAAAGTATTTAAAATTATACGCATCTATTAAATAATAAGGGCTGCAGCGGTGGTTCAGTGGCTAAGATGCTAAACTGTTGATCAGAAAGATCAGCAGTTTGAATCCCTAGCGCTGTGTAATGGAGTGAGCTCCCATCGTGACCCGTCAAATGTGCGCTCGACAACAGCGCGCTGACAAAACCGCAGCGAGAAAACCACGAGTTTGAAATCGCACCCACAAAAGGGCGCCGACAAATGCCCGCCGACAAAAGCGTGATTAGGGTTAAGGTAAGGGTTAGGTAAGGGTTAGGGTTAGGTTTAGGGTTAGGGTTCTTATGTTGTTTTCGCACTGTTTGTTGATGGCACACTTTTGTCAGCACGCATTTGTTGGTATTTGTTGGCGCCCTTCTGTGGGCGCGATTTCGACCTCGCGGTTTTCTTGCCACGGTTTTGTCAGGCGCGCTTTTGTCGAGCACGCATTTGTCGGTGAATCAGCTCCCGTTACTTGTCCCAGCTTCTGCCAACCTAGCAGTTCGAAAGCATGTAAAAATGCAAGTAGAAAAAATAGGGACCACCTTTGGTGGGAAGGTAACAGCGTTCCGTGCGCCTTTGGCATTGAGTCATGCCAGCCACATGACCACAGAGACGTCTTTGGATAGCACTGGCTCTTCGACTTTGAAACGGAGATGAGCACCGCCCTCTAGAGTCGGGAATGACTACGCATATCTGCAAGGGGAACCTTTACCTTATTTAATAATAAAGTATAAAACAAGTTTTGAAGAATCATTTGTATTTCAATACCAAGCCTCCACACTCCGTATGTATTGTGTTTTATAGAATAGAATAGAATAGAATAGAATAGAATAGAATTTTATTATTTGTATGCCGCCCTTCTCCAGGAGGATTCAGGGCGGCGAACAATTCAAAGGGGAAAAAGGGGAACGTAAAACGAACTACAGATAATTAAAATAAGCAAGAGTCACAAACCATACAAGTCGAGAGGGGAGGGAACTCATCACCCCCGGGCCTGCCGACAAAGCCAAGTTTTGATGGCTTTTCGGAAGGCCTGGAGAGAGGTGAGGGTCCGAATCCCTGCGGGGAGTTCATTCCAGAGGGCCGGAGCTGCCACAGAGAAGGCCCTCCCCCGGGTAGTAGCCAGATGGCATTGGCTAGTAGATGGAACCCGGAGGAGGCCAACCCTGTGAGATCTAATGGGTCTGTGGGAGGTAATTGGCAGCAGGCGGTCTCTCAAGTATATATTAGTCCCATTCTCACAATTTACTTATTCATCAGTTAAATTCCTAATTGGTAGTTCTGGCATCACAGAATTGCCCTGACTGGGTTCATTTTGGGAACAGGATATCAACTTACTTTCTTCAAGAAGAGGCAGTATCCCATGAGAATACGGGCCAGCTTTCATTATATCAATATGTACCTCTTTTCTGATTGGCTAAGCAAGTAGTTAACAGGCACAGCAGGATTACTTTTTAGAGTCAAGGTGTGTTTATACTTTGGCAATGATATCTGTAAAAGATCAATTAGTCTGGTGGACCAATTGACCCCTTTTTATTCTTTCCAACCCAACAAAATTTTGGGAAAGAATTATGTAAATGGACCCTGTTTTTCTGATTGTGAGCGGGATGACTCTCCAAAAATTGAACAGAAAAGGACCAAATGTGGCATGGCAGGAGAAATCAGCAAAAGAACATTTGAATTTGACAATGAGTCAGATCTGTCCAGGAACTCCAGAAGAAAAACTATTCTAAATGAGCATCCCTTGAAATGCTTCTAACTGCTTCTTTCTAAGCATACTCCCTGCTTGTCAGCAGAGAAGAAAATACAGACTTCTATTTTGGTCACTGCTGGAAAAGGGATTGGAAAGAATTCCAGAAGCCATATTCTGCATCCTTTCCCTACTCCGTTGATGTTTCCACAACACATCCTCACCTCCACCGCCCACTGACCCAGTTAACTCTTGGAACAGGGCTCAGCCTTTGCTGAAAATGAAGATCATACAAATCAATCATTGTAGTTTAAACCAAATTAAGAATGAATTACCAATTAGATGATAATGAGGAGAATAACTGTAGCGCTTCCAAATTATTCTAACAAAGATGCTGATGATTTCCAGCACATAACGTGAAGCTACATGGTTGTTTTATGCGCATATAGGGAGCGACAATTGTTTTGGAAAGGGAATGCGTTGGTTGAAACCTAGTATCCTGACTCTCAGCTACTGATAAAGTGGTTGGGCTTACAAAAACATAATCAGAGCTGTTAGTGAGTTCTTCTGATATGCATTGTAGAAATTACAGATTGAAGTGTACACTGTCTATTGAAATAAGCCAATCATGGAGGGAAAGAAGGATGAAACAAAAGAAATATCTGAATTGGTCATATTTGTGCTGAAGCTTTCAAAGAAGTCAGTCTTATTCTTGTAGAAGTGTGACGTTATAGCAGTGGTGGGTTTCAAATTTTTAAAGAACCTCTTCTGTAGGTGTGGCCTGCTTTGTGGGAGTGGCTTGCCAGCCATGTGACTGGGTGGGAGTGGCTTGCCAACCATGTGACCAAGTGGGAATGGCTTGGCAGTCATGTGACTGGGTGGGCATAGCCAACTTGTAAAATGTGGTGAAACTCACTTAACAATGCTCTTGCTTAACAACCAAAATGTTGGCTCAGGAACTCTGGCATCGAAGCATGCAAGTCTTAAAGCTGTCAAGTTACAAGACCCTTGCACCCCTAACACTTTAGAAAAAATACCCAGGGGTGTTCAACTTGAAAGCTTTAAGACTTGTGGACTTCAACTCCCAGAATTCTTCCTCTCACTCTTCATCTTTAAGATGTGTGGACAGGTGTGGGGAGGGAGTTTGAACCGGTTCTAAACAGCACTGTAGAATACTGGAACCTCTTCTATAGAAGAGGTTAGAACTGGCAGGAACCCACCCCTGAGTTATAGGTAATCATGCCTATAATGGAACTGCATGCACTTGTTCTTCGGAATCTGTTCAGCAGGATAGAAGAGAACTGGAGACTAGTCAGTGCTTGGAAACTTAACAAATTGTTGAATCAAGGTTTTGCATCTCCTTGCATTTTGGAAGAAACAGAAGGCTCTGCCTAGCATTCTAGAATGATAGAACTCAAGCCAAGTGGCTAAATTCAGCAATTTAGGTGAGCGTTTGAGCAGAATAAGAATATACACGCAAGAATACACTATTGCACGCGTGCACACACACACACACACAGAGGTACGTGTCTGTGTGTGTTCTCTCCTCATGTTGTATCTATGTGTTTTTGTCTGTATTTATACACTGGAAAGCATAGGATTGTTCATATACAGGTCTGATTTATTGGAGCAGAAATGTAGGATGTGGGATAGCTTAGGTTACAGCATTCAGGTCAAGTCAGGTCAGGAATATTCCACTCCATATGTTATAGGGATGAAGGGCTTTTCCAGAGTTTTTTTTTAACTGCCTTAAGGTTATTTTGGTGTTGGGGGTGAAGATCACCTTTTCCCATATCAAACTGGTAACGTTTTGTTAGGTTTTTGGAGACTTATTCTGCTGACGGATAGAAAAAATCCTGAACCTATCCACATAATTTTTTTCCTAACATCTCAGTGGATTAGGAAGAATAAAAATGGCAGGTACAGTTGAATACTATAGAAATATGGCTACCATCATATACAAAGATAAGGCATCAGAGGGCAAATTGAAAGGTAGAAGAAATGGCTCTGAGCCACATTACTCATCTTCTGGTTAGGGCAGTCATATTCTGCCCAATCCTGCTTTCTATAGCTTCCCAAATTCTGCACATGTGTTTGTGCTAGGACCAAAGAACATCATCTCTCTGTGATTTAAGAAAAAAGTGTCTCCTGATTTTTCTATTAGCCCTTAGAGCTGCTACAGTTTAATTAAGTATTCTAGTAATAATTTTATATCACTTGCATAATAAACTGTCTGAATGGCTCTCTGATCCTCCAGACCTTATGGAAACAAACTACACATAGTTAATTTTATATCTTTATATGACATTGGGATAAATGTGCTCAAATGAACATTAAAGAATGTAGAAGATATATGTATGTAGAGGTATATATATAGCCTCCATTTTAGTTAGAGGATTATGCACAGACTATTAATGCAAATAGTGCTTTTTCTATACTGAGACAACACTTTCCTTTTTCCTAAAACAATACATATTGCCTGAACAGTGTGTGAAAGGTCATAGGACTGTATTCTTCCAGCATCACTTGGTGAATATGCTTATTAACTAAGAAATATACTGAATCTTATCATAGAAAGAGTAAAGTATGAAGGGAATTCTGATTATTCCCAGAAATCTGCTGTTAATGGTTATAATGAGGAATTAATAGAAATGATCTGCATCTTAGCCTAAGCATTCATAAATTACTATAAACATCCATAAATTAGCTTATGTTGTTTTAATCAGAAAGTACATTAAGCAAGCGTGGGTCTCTGTGTGTGTGTTTCTCAATAGGGCCTGCTATAAAGATAACTTGGAGAATGGAAATGTCTGTGTTTCAATTGCCATTCAGAAGAAAGCAGACTTGGAAGGATGCCAGTGTCTCATAGTTCAACACAAACATCTGACTTAGCATTATATAGACAATAGTACACTCTTTCTTTGTCTATTAATAGAAAGTGGCAACTTCAATGGCCTGCTATAGTATTAACCATTAGGCAGGAGTATCTGCATTCTTGTGGGATTTTACCGAAGGAAAGCATTGTGTTGGGAGGGGAGGAATAATTTTAGGGTAATGAGGATTATGTTCACTTTTCATTGAAATGGCAAGAAAAAGCATGTTGGATCCAATACAACCAGGATCTTCAGCTCAAATGGTTAATATGGGAACTGTTGACTTCAGTAACCAAAGTATTACAAAAGGAGAAGCAATTTCTAAGGTAATGGGGCAAGGCAGAATTAAAAGGCTGGTTACTCAATCGTACAATTCAGCAGAAAAACAGCCTACCTAATCCAAATGATAATTTTTTTTACTTTATCATCTGTGACCAAGCAATCAATTTGTACATTGACATACTGTGGCATTTATTGTCATTTCTTATCTGTTTCTCTTGTATGCTGATTTTCTTCCACTTCATTGCAAATTTCATGAAATAAAACCATATGCTCTTCCATAGCAACATTCTAATACAAACACAGACTAATCTTTGTTCGCTGGAATACAGTCCCCCCTCCCTCTTATTAACGCAATCTGCATCTGCATGCAGTTCAATGAAATTCCATAGCAACCATATAAATAAAAATGAGTGGTTTTTTAATTTTCTTATTTAAAAATGTTTTCCAGTAAACAGCTTGGGACATAAAAGGAAGAATGCAGTATTTGTAAGCAAAAACAGCTTGAACTGAGTAGCATCACTGGTTATAAAAGGATTCTTTGCAACTTTCTGCTATAAAATACTGTTATGCGGCCTTAATTTGCATTAATTAGAATGACACAAATTATCATCACCGTGCATCTATTACGTGGGTATTGTTCCAAAATAAAAATTACAAATAGCATCTTTAAAGAGAAAAGCTATGTGTTTGGTCTAAGAAAATGGTTATACTTAAACCACCAATTTTGTGTCCTACCAAAACTAGTGAGATATATTATTTGTACATACAGTATGTTTGAAAGAAACAAAAAAAAAAGATGAAGGTAAAAACTATCATAGGCAGAATTAGATATCAAAATTTGAAGAGTTAACCCAAAAAGTAATTTGAAAATTAAATAAAATTAAATAAGCATTTCGGTAGCTTTTTAAACAAAGTTCCTGACCTTATTTAAAAATAAATTTATTTTAAAGCACATATTTTGAAATATGAGTGGGTTGTATTTGTCTACTGTTTTGGTAGCATAAGGGAATTCTTGCAGCATAGTGAGTTCAATTAATAGCCTACTGCAAAAATATTACTATCAATAATAGTAACACTATTGAAATGTTACAAGGGGTGAATAGCAGTGCTGCTATTTAATCTCTCTTCTATGTCCATAACATTTTGACTTTTCCCATACTGGGTAAACCCAAAAGGAATGACTGGGAAGGTCCTCATGTGGTCTACATCTGGGTGGGTTCAGCAAATGTTACAGTAGATGATATTCCACTTTCTTTCAGTTATGTAATAGTGTAATTATCTTTTCAGTTCATTTAAAATGCTGCTTCTTTCAAGTGAGTTCAAAAGTGACTTCATCAAAAGGAGGACCAACTCATTCAGCCTCTCCCTCTGCAAAGCACCACAGTTCCAGTAGATGGTCCAGAATACTTCTGATGAGTCAGAGGCAAGACCTGACCCTCCTTTCCTCCCGCCTTAATGGAACCCTTCTACTAATTAAACTTATTATTAAACTAATCTAGGGATCTCCATGAAAGCCTCCAAATAAGATAGTGGGGAAATCACCTAGAGCGAGGCTGAGAATACTTTGTTAAACAGATCATGGGCCCAAAGATATAAATGATCTTCACATTCTTATTCCTTGGGATCCGCTGAACAGGCAGTTAATCTAATAAACAGGCTGGAAAGCCATTAAAAAGCTTGGCCGCTGCTTTGGTATTTCTTTTCGCCCTGGAACAATGAAGGGCTAAGCTACATAACCCATTCTCCCCCTTTTTATAAAAAAACAAGACAATAAAGTTATCATAATAAATAATATTTACTCACCCTTTCAGGCAAGGACAATGAGCTAATGTTTATTTAGTATCTTGAAGCTACAAATGTACCAACCCATGAGCTAAAGTTGCTATTACCGCAGCGGTTTTTCCAGTGCGTTGTCCAATCTAGCTTTAAATGACTCAGTTAATGAGATGCTCATCATTTCCCCGGAGAGGCTACTGCATAGAGCAGTTAAGTGAGTTATTGAGATTTTAGGTTATTCATCAAAACTCTTGTCAGTTGCTTTTTAATTATTTATTTGCAGTCCATCCTGAACTAGCCCGTCCATTTGGCAGATGCAGTCGGGCATGTGGGAATCTTTTGCTTACTATAAAGGATTTTCATAATATTCTCCTTAATAATAATGAGTATTATGATAGATTGATTCACAATCTGCTGAAGGAGACATCCAAAGTGCTCCTTATTAGCTCCCTTTTTGGCTTGGCTTGAAGCACTGAATAAGGTCTTCGGGACTCCAAGTTGTGGATCCTGTGCTATTTGTCATCTTTATCAATGATTTGAATGGCAGGGTTGATGGATGCGTAGCAAGTCTGCAATTGACACTAAGCTGGGAAGTCTGGCTAAGTACATGAGAAGTTGTAAAGCGTTCCAGACTGACTTGAGCTATGGGATGAAATGAACAGAATGGAATTTAACAGCATGTAGACAGGAAAAATATAAGGCACAAGTGTAAGATCAGCAAGACTTGGTTTGATATTTGTTTAATAAAAAAGAATCTGGGTATTGTTAACCACAAGCAATAGATGAGCTAGCGGAGGGATGCAGATGCTGAAAGGGCTAACAATATCCTGAGACCCTAAATCACAGGAAGAAATTGTTCTACTCTACTGGTGATTTGAGTGCACCAGTTCTGCACACCTTTGTTTTAAAAAGTCTGTGAGAAACTAGAGCGAGTTGAAAAAAAAAAGAACAACTAAGATGTAAATCAAGCCCTGTGAGGATGTTAAAAGATCTGGGCATCTTTATTCTATAGTGATGCGGTGGCTCAGTGGCTAAGATGCTGAGCTTATCGATCAAAGGTTGGCAGTTTGGCAGTTCGAATCCCTAACGCCACATAAGAGTGAGCTCCCGTTACTTGTCCCATTTTCTGCCAACCTAACAGTTTGAAAGCATGTAAAAATGCAAGTAGAAAAATAGGGACCATCTTTGGTGGGAAGGTAACAGCATTCCATGCGCCTTCGGTGTCCACATGATCACAGAGACATCTTCAGAAAGTGCTGGCTCTTCAGCTTTGAAACGGAGATGAACACTGCCCCCCCCCCCCTAGAGTTGGGAACAACTAGCACATATATGCGAGGGGAATCTTTACCTTTTACCTAGAGGTGGATTAAAGAAGAAACGATAGCAGTCTTAAAATATCTTAAGAGTTAGCATATTGCAGAGGAAGTGGACTTGTTCTATTCCCGAGTGCAAGACCAAAACTATAACTACAAAGAAATAGATTCAGTGGCGAGTTCTCCTTCCATGGAGGTCATCAAAGAGGTTGAGCATGCATCAGACATGCTCTGGAGGAACTTCCATGGAATAGGTCATGACTAGAACATAGAATAAGAAAGTTGGAGAACTTCTAGTCAAACCCTGTTCCAAGCTGGAGACCCAATGCTACTTAGTCTCTTCTTGAAAACCGCCAATGATTTCTAACATCTACAACTTTTAGTGATAAGCCCTTCCAATTGTTCTGTTAGGAAATTTATCCTTACTTCTAGATTGGCTCTCTCTTTAATTATCTTCCACTCACTACAGGTAGTCCTTGACTTATAACAGTTCATTTAGTGACCGTTCAAAGTTACAACAGCACTGAAAAAAGTGACTTATGACCGCTTTTCACAGTGGCAACATTTACAGCGTCCACATGCTCATGTGATCAAAATTCAGGTGCTTGGCAACTGGTACATATATGACCATTGAAGCATCCTGGGGTCATGTGATCACCTTTTGTGAACTTCTGCCAACCAAAGTCAATTGGGAAGCCAGATTCACTTAACAACTGGATTACTAACTTATCAACTGCAGTTATTCCTTTAACAATGGTGGCAAGAATTGTCACAAAATGGGCATAACAGCATAAATTTTGGACTCAATTGTGGTTGCAAGTCAAGGATTGCGTGTACATCTTGTCCTGAGCTCAGGACAAGACCTATTCTCCAAATAGGTTGACATCCTTTCCTCTGCGACAGCCCCTCAAATATTGGAACTTATCATATCACCCCAATCCAGTGGTGGATTGGAGGCGGTACGCCCCGATACAGGCGTATTGGTGCCTGCCCAGAGCAATGGTGCTCCAGAGGGCCCACCCACCCGCCTGAGCTCACCTGTATTTGAGCTCTTTGGTGCTTCCGTGCACGTACAGAGCGCACGGCGCCTGCGTGACACTCCACCGAGCAGCGGGAGCATCAAGGAGGCGCTGCACATGTTCATGTAGTGGATGCCAGGCCGTTGCAACCATACCAGTTGCAACGGGATCTGGAATGCACCACTGCCCCAATCCTTCTTTTCATTACATATACCAAGTTCCATCAATCGTTCATCATATGGTTTAGCCTCCAGATCCCTCACCATCTTTGTTGCTCTTCTCTGCATTCTTTCTAGAATCTCAACATCTTTTTTTAGTTATTCCTAATGACCATATTATTAAGATATCCTATAACTCCATGAATTATGCGATAGACAGTGACTAAAAAAATTAGTAACATTTAAGTATTGGAGCTATAGGTCATTACCCCAGAGGCATGCCAGTGTTGAGCTGAATGATTGAGCCAGTTTAGTATTTCAATATCATACCTTTGCAAATAATTAGAGCTGTTTAGATTTTTCCAGCTATTCTAGGTTCCTTCCCTACATTCCAAAACTGTTAATCAACAACAAATGACCCGAGAACAACAAAGGCAACAAATGGATTAACTACATTCTGACTCATGATCCTCAATAACTTTCCCCCACTCCCAAAATGACCTTTTTGAAGGTCAAGTTGTTGCCGTTTGTTGTGGCAAACATATTTACCACAACAAATGGCAACAACTTGAAAAAATGAAGTGTCACATTTCTTCATTTTGTTGACTCTGCCAATATGGTTATCCTATATCTTCTTTAAAATAGCTAGAACTTTCTTGAAGTAAAACTGGATGTGCTTGTGATTTACTAACTAAAATATGTTAAAGCTCACTAGTACCATCTTTACTGTTAGTAAGGAATGCTGCATGTGGAACCCTCTGTCTTCTTTATCTTATTAAAAAGCATTATGTGAAAGCTTCAGTAGATCGAATTATGACGGATAGGAAAAGTTAGTATTTTTAACTCCTTAAGGCATGTGGAAGATTGCAACTTGGTATACAGGAGAATATACAGGAGCATGAGTTAATTCATAAAAGAAAAATTAAAAATTGATACATTGTGAGCATGTGAAAGAAGAAGAAAGGGGAAGGATATAATAGATCGGAATTAAGATTAAGCTGAATCAGACAGGAAAGTAGAAATGTAAGAATTATGAATTAAAATATATGTCAGAGAGTATCAATGGGATGATTGTGGGTTGACACATGTTTTGCTCTCAGGAATGGCTTTATTAATGGAAATATTTGTGAAAAAAATTGTGCAATATTGAGTTAAGGCAATCAAGTGGAAAAATATTCTACTAGGTGATGTGAATGGATGGATGAAAAATGAAAGTAGAGAAGTGATTGAGCCATTTACAAATATCTTGATGAATATCTACTTTAAAAATAGGTTTTCTTTGAATACATGGTTTTAACATAAAGAAAAGGAGTAAACACACAATAAATCTAAAAGCTGACTGAATATTTGAATATGATGAAAACCATAAATGATAAAACTGTATTTAAAATAAGAGCAAGGAGTGGCATAAAGAGATGTGGCTATCTGATTCTTTAACGTATTTATGATATATCTATAAGATCTTGAAGCTAGGTTGGTTAGGGACATGAACATACAACAAATATTTACACTAACTGAGATCAAGAAGTGAAAATAAAAAAATAAATAAAGCAAGCTTGCAAATTCTATAAAATTCTATTGTGCAGTTGATCCTTTAATCTTTATTGAATTTATTTGTTCAATCTGTATAGTTTTTCAGTGATTATAGATTTTGATTTTTTAAAAACAAAAAAATAACATTCAAAACAAATATATTTGCTGAATATCTCCTCAAAATGATACATGTAATATAAAATACTCCAATCTGCATTCCACTGATATCTTCAGGAGCTATCGTGGATTTCCCCTTCTTCCTCAGAAGAATTTTCTTTAATCATGTCTTCGTTAGATATATTGATTTCTAAAGGGGAAAAAGAAATATATTTATACAGTATTTGTTATTTACTCAATCTAGTTGCATCTGCCACTAATGTGCCTATCTATAATCACACCATTATAGAATGCAGAATTTCTGGATTGGCTATAAAATTGTAGTCCTCAAAATAATACAGGTAGCTTTCATTTAGCAAGTTCCTTGTACAACAACTCTTCAAAGTTACAATGGTGATGAAAAAGTAACTTTGGAACTCATCCTTGCATATAAGCCCTTCCTAAATCTGTAAAACAAAGGAAAGCTGAAGTAAGATCATAAGCACAGTCGTTGTTTCACTTAGCAACCACTTCACTTAACAACTGAATTGCTTGTTGCAAATTGTGTTTGCTAAATAAGGACCACCTGTAAAAACATTGCTAACAGCGAAAAAAAAAGTTCTGTTAACCTCTGATCAATTAAGATAGTTTCAAATCTTTAATCTAGGGGAGCATGCTAATGTCTTAAAACTAACAAAGTGGGGAACAGAGGAAAAACAGAATGATCTATACGGACCCATTTGGATCATTGTTTCAATTAACTAATAATTGTGCACTAGCCCTTATACTCAGTCACACAAACCCATGCAACATCCTTGTGTCCCCTCCCTGCCCTATCCCCCCTTAATCTATGCTGCATCCTTGCCACACTTCTCAGGTACCCTCACTGACTTTACCCATTGCACACCCTCCCCAATCCTTGTCACACTTCTTGTGCAATCCCTTGTAACTTCCACTTTGTGGCAGCAGCCACTTACTTGCCTACTGGCTTTAGACTTGCAATTTCCTGCAGTCTGCCCCACTGATTTTGCTTATGGAAAGCTTGCAGGGAGGAAGTCAATGAGGAAACTACAGGGAACATTACAAGTTGCTTGAGTAAGTCTCCCCCACCTGTACACCATTCTTTAGTCCCCCTACTTTCATGCTGGCTACTCACACTTTCCTACACTGTCCTGACCCACAGGATATCCTCACGCACTTCTCCAACCTATGCTGCACCCTCGCTACACTTTTCAGGCTTCTGAAAGCTTGCAGAAATATCAGCGATCACAACTGAGTTTAGGCTGCTGGCTTCCCCAATGAATTGTGGAATACTGTCAGGTAATTTGGAAATGACAATCACATTTCCTGCTCTGGCTTGTGGGACCACCACAACTTTTAAAAATTTCAATCCCAGGAGAGTACAGAGTCCCAGTTTTTAGACACATTCTAAAAGGTAGCCACTTAAAGTAGCTTGGTCCAAAAATTATTGCTCTATGATGCACTGTTTTGCTCAATTGAAAATTAGAAACACAAGAGTTTTAGCAGTATATGGATACTATATGTCAACCTCAAAAATTAAATCTGCACCAATAATCAAATGCCCCTAATTATTGACAGCAGTTCCTTAAGAGCCGATTTCTAGGGACCCAACTCATCCTCTACTCAATGGATCAGAATGCTTCTGGCAATGGAATTGCCAGAAAGTAATACCACCAAAGTAGTGGTAGATATTCTGTGGGCTTGGTCAGGCTTAATGAAAAGGATAGCTATTTTTGATAAAGTTCAGCATTCCTTTTACTATTTGTTTTAGGTTCTAAAAGAATATTGTAAGTATTGTTTCATCCAAGATGATTCCTCCCCTCTCATATATGCCCCTATATCCATGTATGCTGGAAAGGTATGGGAAGAAGTTCTGTGAGATATAGTTATGACATTTAGGACAAAGACTAAATACAATTTCCATGCCAAAGAAAACCTGTTATTTCCTTTTTCTGCAATTTAGTCTGATATTTGGTGTCTGAACTCAGGCTTTAATGTCAAAAACTTCTGCAATATGAATCCTAATGATTGGAATTTCAGAATCACATTGAATTTCAACATTAGCCCCAGATGGAAGGGTGATTTGGATCATTATTCAGAAAATGACCTTTCATTCATTTGAGATTGATACTTGTCTATTTAGATTCCTAGAATTATGTCTGCTCAAAGTAATGGAAGGTTTGAAAGCTTGCTGAAAGAGATTATGTGTTGATTTGACATTACCTCAGGTGCACTTTTCTTTTCTTACTGTATATTCTACTGGCAGAAAAATGTCTGGAAATAAAGAATATGATATCACTTCTGGCAGTGATTTTATAAACTATCTTGACTAATTTCAAAGTGGTTTAGCTACAGAAGCCTTGAAACCTTGGAAAAGGAAAAAATCTTAATGGAGAAGACTTGATCTAAGTGGCTTTAAAATTTTATCTAGTTCAAGAAAGATAAGCATTTTGGCTTTCATGGCTCGATCGGAATCAATTCTGTCCTCTGCTTACATTATTTCCTGATTCTTCTTGTAGTGAGGCATGTATAAATTACACACTTCTGTTTCAAGAGATTTAGAAGTTCTGATTTCCCTTCTCTCAACACAGTAGCGAACCCTGTCACTGTATTGTTTTATTGAGGTAGAAGCAGAATCTTTGCACCATAAAATCAAAGGACCTAGGGTATAGTTGTATAGGGGTAGTCCTTGACTTTTGACCACAATTGAACCCAAAATGCATGCTAATCAAGACAATGGTTAAGTGAGTTTTGTCCCATTTTACAACTTTTCTTGCCCCAGTTGTTAAGTGAATCACTGCATTTGTTAAAGAGAATCTGGCTTCCCAATTGACTTTGCTTGCAGAAGGTCTCAAAAGGTGGATCACATGACCCTGGGACAATGTAACCATCATAAATACATGCCAGTTGCCAAGCATCTGAAATTTGATCATGTGATCATGGGGATGTGGCAACAATTGGTAAGTGTGAAAAAGTCATGCTACTTTTTTCAGTGCTGTTACAATTTCGAACTGTGAGTAAATGAATGGTTGCAATACAAGGACTACCTTGATTTAATTCGTAATTAATAGTAATTAAAACAGAGAACCTGAAAAAAGACCTAAATAAATTTGATGTGAATATGAAAATAAGCCTTTATGATACTGTTTCAATTATTTGCAGCAGAACGTTTTTTTTTTTCATTCTGAGCTTTCAACAATCAAGGCATAAAAATTGCCCATTATCAAAACGACACATTATTGACGGATACTGTAAAAATAAAAACCTTCCCCTTTCTTTTTCTAAAATGGGAACCAATTTATGGAACAGCTGAATAATTGCTTCCAAAATCTAATGGGAGCGTCAGCTTCTACGCTAATCTTAAATAAGGCTTGGAAAGAGAAAAAAAAAAGAAAAGAGTTGTTTCTTTTTCTAAGAAAGTCTGCAGGTAATTTCCTCATGTTTCGTTTCCATCAAGGCGGCTTTCTTGAGGTGTTTAGAGAAAATGGAACATTTCAAAAGAATTAGCTTAAATTATGTACTTCCCCACATAATCAGATACTCTTTTCCTTTCAGCCACTACAGAGGCCGCTTATCTCCTTCAAGAGGAAGGATGTCTACTGTGAAAAAAAAAATTGGCCAGGACAGTTGCGGAGTAGAAACTTTCTGAGCATGCCTTCCCTTTTCATTTTATTTTTCTAACTCAAGGAGTGATGGAGAGCAATTATGTAAAGGGGCTCAGGACTCTGCCTGTCAGCAGGAAAGTCTTTTGAAAACTGAACAGAAACTTAGTCTGGGGGCAGAATTCTCCAAGAGAAAGACTGAATTGAAAATGGGCCAGGTCTGTCCAAGGGCTGAGGAGAAAAAAAAAATCAATCTCCTAATCTTTCTATGGGAGAAAAATGTGGCCCAGCATCTTGGAATGTTGCCAATTCCTTCATTCTAAGCCCCCACCTCCTTCCCCACCCATAGTCATGTCACTCAAAGGAGAGCTATTATACAGAAGTTTAAAAAAAATCTAGAAGTCAAACCCAGCAGTGCTTTCTCTGTTTCTTTGCTTAAAGAAAACTTCAGTAGGACTGCAGGTAAAGACAGACTTTCAAACCAAAAATCTTGAGAAAAGCTTTTAAGCAATAAACAGATTCATGTTTTTTTTTTCTGTTTCTTGCACAGGGAAAAAAATCCTGCCTTCTGTGGGATTGTTCTCCAACAAGTTTTGGTGGCATCCTCATCCCAGCATCACTACGACAACTTGTCTTGAAGTCAAATGAGAACTGAGGACTCATCCTCATTGTCTAAATGGAAGATCTAAAGCAGTGTTTCTCAACCTTGGCAACTTGAAGATGTCTGGACTTCAACTCCCAGAATTTCCCAGCCAGCGAATGCTGGCTGGGGAATTCTGGGAGTTGAAGTCCAGACATCTTCAAGTTGCCAAGGTTGAGAAACACTGATCTAAAGAAAATCTTTGGGGCATGGAAAAAGAGCTCTCCCCCTCATTCTTAGAATCCTATTTCGTCCCTTTTTATTTTGCTGGTAAAACTATTTCTATAATCAAAGTAAAGAAAGATGAAAATGGAACAAATGCCCTTTAAGCTTATCCTAAAGAAACTATTAACGTGTGGCATAGGAACTCTGGTTTCCTCAGTTGAGAAGTCAGTAAGAGAAAAATAATATCTCCGTTTCAACAGGTCCAATGAAATATGGTTATCTGCTATGATGCATTTCCATATTTCAGAAAAACACACCACTGGCAATAACCGTGGATGTGATTGATAGATTTGCAATTGTCTTTATCTTGTGTTGCTCAACACAAAAGGGCTTCCCTCATTTCTGACAGAGGGACGTACATAAAAAATATACACAAACATATACTGAGAGAATCACTTCCACAGGGCTATGACTGAGGGTTGAGGTTTCAGCTGAAATAAAAATGTTTGCCCTGCCAAGTTGGGACTTTGCACAGAATTACTTTCCTTTGTTATTTTTCCTTAAGAGGTCATCTAAAATTGCCTTCCTTTCAGGGCAATATCTTTGTGGCAAAAAGTGACAGAAATCATAAATTATGACATGACTGTATTTCATTGCAAGTATTAAGAAAGCAACATATGCAATTTTAATAACACCTAATAAAATAATTTTGTCAGGTGGTATTGCATTAAGGCTTTTCTTAGATTTCTAATTCATGCAGAAAACTGTTAAGTCCTGATATCTCTGCACTTTTCAGTATTTCAACATAATGCTGTGGAATTGGAGCCAAAGATATTGTAATCGGGACTGCCTAAATGCCTGGCTGTTGATGTCATAGTGTGTGATCACTCATTTCCTGATGTGCTCATCATCCGACTCCTTGTGCCTTCCAGCTTACCCCAATTCTCCTTTCATAGCCTTATTAACTCTTGCTCAAATGAGATCAAGTAATTTTACATAGAGAAAGGAATCCACACCCCCTAGTAAGGACCACTTATTTTACTGAAATAGAACTAATGGAAAACCTACAGCCAATAATGAGCACTGAGAAACAGAATAAAAACTAGAATGTCACCAACATCTGTATAATTCTACCAAGAAACATCTTAATAACTATACCACCAGAAATGCATTGGATTGATCAGAAAAAGAAAAGCATACAAGGGCTTTTTTTCTGAATTGAGTCAGGTTTTTTTAAATGTATGGTGTATCAAGAAAAGAAAGATTTGTTTTTATGTAAAATTTATTTTTTCAGCTGGGTAGGAATACAAGTGGGGTTCAGCATCCGAACAAAATTTAACTCTCCCTTACCTTCTGGCTTCTGATGTCAAATAATTTATGATAATTCAGAGATTCACTATATGCTGGCAACAGTACCATTACTGTTGAAATGAGTGAGGTTTCCCTAAAATATGTTTGCTGCTAATTTTTTTACAGTTAATCAAGCTTACTGGAAATCTCTTTCCAGTATAACTTTTATCTTTTTAGTACATGCATCTTCCTCTCTCTCTGGATATCTGTGTTGGTTAGATAGATCCTATGCTGTACCATTTTCTTCCTTCGCATAATGCTAATTCACCTTTATTCCATAAAGACAGAAGTGAATTTCAGAAAACCAATGGAAAATCCATAACATTTACTCAATCCTATCAAATTCAGATATAATTTGCTGATCTTTTTTGGTGCTCTTCAGTCACCTTGGAACATATATCGTATTTTTCGGACTATAAGATGCACCTAGCTTTTGGGGAGAAAAACAAGAAAAAAAATCTGCTTCCCAGCAATTTGTTTCCTTGCAGTAAACAGCTGTTTCAGGCTGTGGGATTGCCACCACCCATCGCCACCGTTGCAGCTCGTCACTGCTGCCACTTATCACTGCCTCCGTATGCCCCATTTTTGGCCTCTGAACGCCCCATGTTCGGCCTTTTCCAGGTGGTGGTGATAGGCAGTAGCACTGCCTGGAATGGGCCGAAAATGAGATACGCGGAGGTCAAAAATGGTGCATGCAGAGGCAGCAATAGGTGGCAGTGGCGATTCCCACAGCCTGGAACAGCTCATAGGCCTGTAGTGGCGAACCTATGGCATTTGTGCAACAGATGGTATGGAGCACCCTCTCTGTGGGCACGCGAGCCATCGCCCTAGTTCAGCTCCACCATGCATGCATAGGGAGATGGGGTAAATGCTGGGGCCTTATGTGATGTGGGTGGGACACATGTGCAGGACCGTACATGCATTGTATTTTGGGGGTTCGGACACACATGCACGCATTCGCACATGTACGCTTTGGGCACTCAGTTTGGAAAAGGTTGGCCATCACTGAGATAAGCAGTATTCCGGGAGGCAGATCCAACCACCAATCATCTGCTCGTGCTAAATCAGGCTATGCTGAAGCTGACCAGGCTGTTTGCTGCAAGGAGGCAAATTGCTGGGAAGCAGAGGCTAAATGGTGGGGGCAGGCGGGTGGACGGGGCTTCGGCAACATTCGCTGTATAAGACACACAGACAGTTCCATCCACTTTGGGGGAGGGAGTGCACCGTATAAACTGAAAAATATGGTAACTCTTTAGCAGCTCAAGACTGTCTATTTCTTTGTGTCCTAGCCATATGATTCCAAAACTGTGCTGTATGGTGACTTGGAGCACTGAAGAAAATTTACAGGGGTGCCACAGGATATTTTACAACTTAATAAATTATTTACAATATACAAATAATGTTTTTACATTGTAACCTGCCCAGAGAGTGCTATAAAGCACTATGTGGTGGTGTATAAGCCTAAAATATTATTGCTATGCTATTGCATGGGACAGTGACGGTGAGTTTGTTCTGGTACCATGGAACGTGGCACGATGGAATGACATGGCATGCAGTTTGAAAACTACTAGGGATGCTGGGAACCAACAAAGTTTGAGTACCAATTGAATTGAGTACCTTTTGGGTTACCCATTTTTGTTTTCTCCCACCAAGTCTAATTCCAATGCTAGTGACTTCCTGCCCCCTACTTGCTCATGTCAACTTTCCTTCCCGTGTACAAAAAAAATATTTTTAATCCCCCAGCTCTTTCTCAGCCTCAGATTATATGACTAATGCAGTCTATGACTGAGAGATCATGTGACAGGATGTCAGAGTGTATATACTTTATTCATTCCATCACACTAATCTTATACTAATAGTTTTCAACTTTTATTAAAAAAATTAATGGGCAAGGCCTTTTAGTAATTGCTGAATTGTTATGAGCATGCCTGGGAATTAAAGTTTAATAGCCCCTGAAGGCACCAGGTTCTCAATTGGATTTTAATGGCTACATCCTACACAAAGCAGAATTTATAGCCAGACATACTTTGAACATTTGATGCTCTGTGGAATACATAGACTTCCAATTAAGAAGGGTCATTTGTTCTGGAAAACTGCACATATTGAAACACGTGCTATACTAGAGTATTATCTGGAAGAATATTTGTAAAGCATTTATCCTATAAAATTCAATTACTTAGAAATCAGAACTGTAACGTCTTGTCCCACAAAATAAATAAGCAAATAAGGGAAAAATGTTCTAGTGAGTTATTACAACAATTAAGTTACATGAAATTTAAATAGAAAGAATAAACATATATAGTAGAACCTCTGGTCATGAACGCTTTGGACCACGCCCAAATCAGGTTCCGACCAAAAAATTCACATCCCCGCTCCCCCGCCGATTTTTCCTTCTGCACCATCTGTTTTTGTGAGCACCAAATTTCCAAAATTAGGTTCAGGTCATGACTAAATCGGGCTGCGACCAAAATTATGGCATGAATTATGGTCGTGACCAGAGGTTCTACTGTATGCCAATCATGTATTTGCTGTATATGATGGTGATGATATTCATAGACCACTACCTAAGTACGTGTTTATTCACTGCATCAGATATTATTTAGAATATACAACAAATACCTTTGTTTACATTCTGGCCAAGAATCACCATATCTGCTGTGAGTTTCCGCAATACCACATGCAGAGTTGGATATTCAATGATAACTTTCCCTTTCAAATTGTCTAGAAGGCTTTTATTGGCATCCAATTCTTGATACCTTTTGAAAAGGATAATAAGCATTGTAAGTATTATACAGAGATTTGATTTTTCCAACATAAACAATATGACTTTTTTTCAGGAACAAATCGTCACTTGCTCTCATCAGATGTCAGCCTAAAAACAGGTTTGCTGATCAAACTCCAGCTTTCTAGGACATGTGAATATATGTTTAGTACTTTGGTGAGTCCCTTTCCAAGACATATTTTAATGCAGTGCTAATTCACCTTATATTCCATAAAGAGAGACGTGTATTTCAGGCCTTCAATGGAAATTCCCTAAAATTTATTCAAATATGAGGTAATAATAAATCTCTTACAACCCAGCATTCTGTTGCAATGTGCAATTCCATATTGTTGGCCTTTATAAACAGTTCATTTTTAGGATGTTCCAACATAAGTTTTTTTTTCTTTTCCAGCTACAGGAATACCAAATTTGGGCTTTGCTTATGATGTTGAAATAACTTAGCTATGTAGCATTGTCTGAAAGAAAGGGGGAAGGAGAGTTACAATTATTTTACTTAACATTTCTTTAGAAAAAAGAATGCCTTTGAGTAAATATGTATCACATTTCAGATTTTCAGGCCATGAAGTCTTAATCAATGGATTTAAATTTTGAAACATGTCTCTCTCTCTCTCTCTCTCTCTCTCTCTCTCTCTCTCTCTCTCTCTCTCTATATATATATATATATATATATATATATATATATATATATATATATATATATATATATATATATATATATATATGTTAGGATTTTTCAAATAGCAAGAATACTTTTAGCATTTTTATTATAACTCTTGCCAAATTTCAATTCACTTAGATGAAAATATCTTTTAACAGTAGGCCATGACTTTCTGACTAAATATGTTCCATATTTAGTTTTTGTTTGAAACCAAAAAATGGAAAGTAATTTAGGTGATCAAGTCCAATCCCACTGCTCAATGCAGGAATAAAATCAATCTGTCTGAATAGAACAGCATACACCCACATTAAACAATTATATAGCTAATATATATAATTTAGCTATTTTAAAATACAGAACATTTATTTATTCATTTTGTTTTACAGATTTTATAGGCTGCCTATCTCAGAAGACTCTGGGTAAGTTACAACATGCTAAAATTATAAGCAGTAGTAGAAATCAAAATGATAAAAATAACAGTAATGTTGTAAGGGAGAAATATGTAAAATAATTGGGATGTTTCCTCCTACACATGGAACATAAATTAAAGTCTTCTACTATAATTTGATGCGGGATCTATTTGTGCTAGAATGCACCAAACAGATACACTGAAGTGCCTTTTTGTTGTTAATGTAATGTGAATTGTAATGATAAACAAAGATAAGACATGTAGTATGAACTGAACACACACAGGTAGAACACAAATAAAATTGATACATTTCTCTCTATGGATGATGCAAGGTAGGATTACAAGCGCCCCCTTCTACAATTCTCTGCAAATAGAAAAATGACACAGTAGTTTTACCTTACACTTTTGATGTGCAGAAAGTTGTATCACAAGAGCTTTTAATTCAACACTTGCAATTGAAAGACACTCCATTCAAGTAATTTCATTCAATTTCTAGAGTTTATTGAATCTAATAGCTCACCATTATTGGTGGCTTATTGAATCTAACAGTTCACCAACTAAGAAAAATGACTCTAATGACTTTGATTTTGTTACGTCTAATCCAGAGGTGGATTTCTGCCAGTTTGTCCCGGATTGGGCAAATTGGTAGTGGCGGTGGCAGGAGGCTCCACCCACCTGCCCAGACACTTCTGCGTATGCACAAGCAAACCAATAGTAAAATAAATTGAAACCCACCACTGATCTAATCCCTTGAGTATCGAAGCAAAATCAATGTTACTGCCTTAAAAAAGTTGCATGGTGGCCATATAGCTGAAAGCATCTTTTTAAAAGGTGTTATTATCCCTTTATTTCACTGGATTTTCTAGAGAGAGATGGGCCCATAAGTTATATACCATTAGAGAAGCAGAAAGAAGATTAGAAAATTATCTCAGTAATAAATTGCTCTTTCAATTTCCCAATAATGATCTAGCAATATTCAGCAAAGCACTCTATGCACCAAATTTTGAAAGTTTAATTAATATACAATAAAGTTCATAGAACACTGTTACATAGCAAAATGATACTGCTGGGAAGAATTAATGGTTGTTTGTGGAAGCAGAATTCAAATTGCAATACTGTAACTTAGTTTAATCTCATTGGAACTTCTCATACCAACAACTGCAAACTGAATTCCTGAAAGTAAAATTCCATTTATTCGTGTTTTTAGAATTATCCAAATGACTTGGATCTAGCACCAATTCCATATACCAGGTCCTCCCTCGTCCCCCGGGATGATGCATTTACAGAAATAAGTAAACAATAGAGTATTTCTAAATAACTCTAATAATTTGTATTTAGCTACTTTTTTTTTTTACAATTACCAATGTATAAAGTTTATAGAATAAACTTTTCATAGGAAAATAATGAGAAAGCTAATGCCCCAAGCCCCAAATGAACAGACATACATGCCTAAGTGAAATTATAATTATTAAATGACTATCTTGTTCTTAAAACCATTGTGGCAGTCTGAGGGATCCAGAGGGCACCAGGTCCAATATCAAATATACAATTATCCTAATCTGGATTTGTATGGACTGTTTCTGCTATAGAATTCCTTAACAGTAACAACAGGGCACAGGTTAGTATTTTTGATAAAGTTCATAGAGTTAGACTTTAATGGTCCAAATTCAATTAAAATACAGTAATGCAACTTGCATTTCCTGGTTTGGAAAGAAAGAACTTTATGCAAGAGTTACTTCCTTTCACTCCAACTTCAATCATCATGAAAATAATTTGTTTTATTTATTTTTTTACCTCAAGTAATTATGACCAGTTCTTCCTAAACCCTTTTTTTTTTTTAAAAAAAAGGATAAGAGCTTTGAATTTTAAATTCAAAGAACGCTTTCATAACATTTGGAACAGCATATGAGGAGAAACATATTTACTGATTTATTTACAGTACTTTAATACAAAGAACAGCGGTACCTTTCCACTGGCAAGAATCTCCCTACATTCTTTTCTGGTTAAGCAAACATTTACCACCAAAAGGCTAAAGTCATTCACATGCCACAATACACTTTCCATTATCTCATGTTTTAGACAAAACATCCTTAGCATCCAGCTTGGCAGAGCATAAAACATTTGTACTTTAAACTATTTTATGATAGTAAATTATTCAAGTGTTAGATCACCAAGGCCTAGTTTTAAGTAAACTTCATTGGTTGACAGACAGGGACAACTTCTGGCTAATACCCAAACCTTTGGAAGAGTGTGAAGAGCTAAAGAATTATAAGAGAGGAGAAGAGTTTTTCTTAACAGTAATGTCACTAACTAAACTTATTGCCCTGTTTTATTTTTAATTCCTTGGTTATCCCTCTTTCCATTAAAAATATAGTTCTGTTTCTCTGCAACATAAATTTATTCGGAACTTAAACAAGCCTTGAAATACCTTCTTTATTCAATTTATCATCAATTCTACCTCAGACTTTCAATACTGCTAAAACAACACGCAGCTTAGGTTAGATGTTTCAAAGTAAACTATAGGGATGAGAATGTCAGATTTGACTGTTTTTCATATTAGAAAAAACCAGCTCCCACAGCTTTTATAACAAAGCGTTATCTCTTACATTCTTGTTGACATCTAATTTCCATGATCAGTGGGAAGGAAGGAAGGAATGAAAGGAAGCTAAGAAGAGACCAGAAGGTTATATATTAATCTTTAGCTAATCGTGTTTGGCTAAACATGATAATGACTCAAAAGATAGGATACAACAAGTATTTACTGCTGGATCATAATTTGTACTCTTTAGTGCTGTGCTAGTCCATTTGACTCACAGCTTTGTCCTCTTTTAATCTTTTACTTCCTTCTCTCTCTCACTTTCCCCCCCAAAAAAGTTGGTTACCCATCTGCTCTGTCTCTTTCAACCTGGGCTTTTTAAGCTTCTTAATCTTCTCCCAATTTGACAGACAATTTTCTGAGATAAATGAAAGATGCAAAGGTGTTGTTTAGTTTTCACAGTACCCATGGTAACAAAGGTGCATTTTTTGTGTGTCTCCTTATACAAAAGGGTCTTTGTTAATTTCTAACAAAGTAAAATAACTTTATAGATGATGCTATTCCCAGTAAATTTTAAAAATACATACCCAGCCTCTCTGTCATAATGAGGATAAATAGGTAATTATTTTTAAATAGTTTTAATAAAGTTTTTAGTAACCACAGTAAAAACAAATCCAAAATAAGTTACAAGGAAAAAGAATGACTAAACGCTGAAGGTGCATGGAGCACTGTTACCTTCCCACCAAAGTGGTCCCTATTTTTCTACTTGCATTTTTACATGCTTTTGAACTGCTAGGTTGGCAGAAGCTGGGACAAGTAATGGGCGCTCACTCTGTTACGCGGCACTAGGGATTCAAACTGCTGAACTGCTGATCTTTCTGATCGACAAGCTCAGTGTCTGAACTGCTGATCTTTCTGATCGACAAGCTCAGTGTCTTAGCCACCATAAATTGTCATCTTTTCAATGCTGCTTCAATAAAAGGTCCAGTAGAAGTTACCAGAAATATTGTACAAATTGTTTATCTCTGATCAAATATTACAACTTTACATTCCTTTCGCTTCTCACAATCTTTGTCCTTTAAGTCATTCCAATGGCATTGGAGGATTTAATCTTTCATCAATCTTTGGCATTCAATAGTTTTAATAATGGAAATTTTGTAGTCTGTAATTGACGATAAAGATAAAAATGTTAGGGAGTTGCTCTTCATCTTGCAGAGTATTCAGATGAATGCTGCTCTTGGGAAAATAATTCTTGAGTAAGAATTTGTAAAAATATTCTGATATCAGCATATACGGACAAAGATGCTTCCAGAAAGCAGCCAATCGATCACCATTATATTTTACAGAGCAGTCCTCAAAGAAATGAATTTGGGAACCATGTGTATAACATTTCATAAGATTCAAGAAAAAAAGATATCTTTCCCTTAGGAATTCAAGGCGGCATACAAAATTCTTCCAATTCTTCCATCCACAACAGCCCTTTGAGTAAGTCAGTGTGAGAGAAAATTACAGCTCAAAGCTACCCAAGGATCTTCCATAGCTGAATCTGAAGAAGGTGAATGAACTTGGTCCTCTCTAGTGCAAGCATTGTAATTGTATTACACCGGCTGTCAAAAATAGTGCACTGCTAATAGAATAGGTTCTAGTAACAATAATGTTACTATAATATGTTACTATAATGTTACTATCATAATATCTGACTT
The DNA here is from genome assembly GCF_009769535.1 of Thamnophis elegans. NCBI lineage: Eukaryota > Metazoa > Chordata > Lepidosauria > Squamata > Natricidae > Thamnophis > Thamnophis elegans. Next base: position 15,837,142 of record NC_045545.1, on the reverse strand, counting down.
CATTTCATGAAGTAGGAGGGTAGAAGGAACAAAGAAGATATGTATGCATCTTACAATTCCTGTCATGTATTAATTCAAAGGAGCTGCATTACAGCAAAGATAATAGCTAACAGATGGACATTCATTCCTAAGTGGTGATTAAGCCTTCCTTGTGGTTATGATTTCTGAAGTAGAATACATCAAGATTTACTCCTCGGTTGTTTGGCAAGGGAAAAATCTACACACTGGATTGTAAAGTTAGTTTATACAACTTATTTGAAATTTTGTGTATATGTTTGTCTCAATACTAATTTAATAATCCAGAGAGGAAGAATTAAGATTGTCAATCTTTTTCAAGATGGTTTGTAAAGAACACTGGCACCTGAATGATTCTTTGGCTGTAATTCCCATAAAAAGGATTCAAGCACTAAATAAATTGCAATTTCCTGAAAACACAGAAACTTTGTCAACTGAATTACCAACTGTTTCCCCTCAGCTAATCTCTTTAACCACTTCCATACTTCTCAACGGAAGTTGTAAATCAACACACTTTTGGATGCAATTTTTCAAAAAAATGGATCATGTAAGAGTTATCTTCACTGTTTCCCTCATATAGCGTATATTACCATAATCTGAAGAATGATACTTTTAAACTCTCTTTTATAAAGAATCGTGCATATATTTATAATGAGGGAACTCTGAAATTCATATTTTACTTAGGTAAATGGCAACATTGCTGAAGAAAAAGGTTCCTATACAATGTATCTAGATATGTAGACATTTGTAGAACAGATGTGTGTTGCAAAACATGACATGAATGTATTCTTAAAACATGAAAGTAATTGGTCTATGCACTTCAGTGACTGTTTAACCCAATTTCAGACACACAAATACACTTTGAACATTTCAAAAATGTGACCCAGAGAAGGAAAATGTTGAGACTTGGCTTTGACTATCGTAACCACAGTAGCTTGAAAATTCAGTTACAGAAAACCCTCCTAAAACATTCATTTATGCAATAATTCCATATTTAAAATTGCTTAAGACAATTAAAATTAATTGATACCCCAAATATGTTCCTTTAACAATTATAAGGACAACAGATTTTAGAAGGAAAAATAATAAAAAAGAGGGAACAGATCAGTGGTGGGATTCAATTTTTTTTACTACGGTTCTGTGGGCATGGCTTGGTGGCAGGGGAAGGATACTGCAAAATCCCCATTCCTTCCTGATGTGCTGGGACTCAGGAGGCAGAAAATAGATGGGGGCGGGGCCAGTCAGAGGTGGTATTTATCATTTTTCCAAAGTTCTCAAAATTCCCGCTATCGGTTCTCCAGAACTGGTCAGAACCTGCTGAATACCACCTCTGGAACAGATCCTCCTGGGAAGAAGTTGCTCAATTTTGGTGCATACACCAAGGCAGCCATGTTTTGAGTTGCCAGCTTTAAATGCCAATGGAATAAAGACAACATTTCAAAGATTATATAATACATAAGGGAGAGAGACAGACCTATTAAGATTGACTTACATTCTTCACTTTCCACTTGCCAGGTAAACCAATGACCCTCTTCTGAAATTATTATGGTACCTATGGTAAGCAACATATCACAGCTGCATTCTGAATTAAGTTGCAACTTCTAACAATATTCAGAATTAGGTCCAAAGGGATTAATAATTCAATCTGGATATCAGTGAACCATATCATGGGTCATTCTCATTCAGAATTTTTGGGGGGGCAAACATTCTTCCCCGGTGAATGGCTACCACAAAGTACCTTAATATTCAAGAGCAACACTGAATGTAAGGACACACAAACCTAGTCTTAACATGGAATAAAATGCCATGAAACATCTGAAAACTAACTGCCAATTCTATTGCTAGTCAGGTTGTTAATCATATATTTGGTTATTGACTCAAGAACTGCTTATCATATGCCTTAACAGGACACACAAACCTAGTCTTAACATGGAATAGAATGCCATGAAACATCTGAAAACTAACTGCCAATTCTATTACTAGTCAGGTTGTTAATCATATATTTGTTGGTTATTGACTCAAGAACTGCTTATCATATGCCTTAACATGGCTCCTAGGGTTGGACATGACATAAGCCTTTCCTGCGTACAACACAGTGCAGCTAGACAAGTTACTGCAAACCAGAATGAAGCAATAACAAACTGCTGATTGCCCTTTTTTTACACAAAGATTTTAAACTCATTGCTACTTCTCCCCAAACTTCCCACATTTCAGCTGATTCCTTGCCCCTCACTTTACAGTTCTTGACCAGCAAGTGAGCAACTTCCTTTCCAAGTAGTATTGTTTCCCACTCTTCTTGAAGCACTGGGGGGGGGGGGGGGGGGGAGATGCAAGGTGCAAAGTACAGAATGTGATTGGATTTACACTGCAAGTCATACATACATACATATATACATCATCCATCTATCTATCTATCTATCTATCTATCTATCTATCTATCATCCATCCATCCATCCATCCATCCATCATCTATAGTAGCAATTCTGGCTACAATTGAGAAACCTGAAAAGGATGAAAAAAACCTCAGGCCTTCTGCTACCTTGATGTAAAAACCAGATCTATAAAGACTCCAACAAAGTTTAAAAGTCACAGACCAGGGACAGATAAGGCAGCAAGGCTAGGAACAAAAGTTTGAGTAAGGAAAGATAATAGTACAGCATCCAATATATGTATTTTAGAGATTAAAACCAAAGTCCATGAACAAGCTCATTCAGAAACAATCACCAATGAGATATGGGATTGAAACTCAGGAATGGGTACAGTAGGAAAATATGCAAAACTGAGACACAATAGGAGGAAATGCAGCAAGTTGGGAAGTCCCAGAAAACAACTGTCAATTATTCATACATCTCCCTTTTCAAAGGAAATAATACATGACAGGGTTTGCAGATACCATAAAGAATTTTAAAAGTTAATATGAAACTGAAAAGAATAGAGAAAGTTTACATCTTCTTAGGAAAAGTTAAAAATAATTGAGTGGATAGACTAGAATTAAATATTCTAAAAGGAAATAACATTGCTAGAGAAAGGATAAATACATTCCATGCTAACAACTTGTTTTCAGTTGGGTATGTTCAATTTTGTTTTGCATTTACTAAAACCAAGTATGGTATTTACACTAAGGCCAGAATTTTTTTTAGCACAAAAGCATTTTCCAACCTGGCACTCTCCATAAATTCTGGTTTGACAATAACCAGCATTTCCATCCAAGATGGTTGAAACCTCTGGAGGCTGTAGTTACAATACTAGACTAAGAAAGGAAGAAACTAAGTTAGGAAAGGCACTACATACAGTATAGCTTTGAATATTCCAATGTTTATTACTGCTATATGTTCTGAATAATCAATGGTACAAAACTCTTGCATATGTGGTCACATAATCAAAAACTGCTCTGAAGTAAATTTGAGGTATGGTGTCACCGCTAACACACACAAACTTCTTGGAAACACCCCTTTAGTTAGAAGTCCACAATTTTTAATTTGTGCAGCTGGCTATCGCTATTCCCAATATATATACATACTGAAGAAAATTGTTTTGTTTCAATGCTTCAGCAATTCCTTACAGCTTTAAGTTTTATTCAAAAGTTCTACTGATGTTTGCTAAGGAGTAAATTCAGATCTTATACAGAAGCAGGGCAAGATAAATTAATTCTCAATTTGCTTCCACACAGATGTCTTTCAAATTATAGTTTTAACACTCTTCAGTTATAGTTTTGTAATTTAAAACAGGGTGGAAATGATATCAAAGGCAGCACTGAAGGGGCAGATTATAAACATACCGATTAATCAATCATTGTGGAAGATTCAATAATTCATTATAGCAAGAGTCTACATTTTCTTTTTAGGGATAGTTATGCCTTACTGAGTAATTTTTAAGTTATACAGCTACATAGAACTTTAGCAGAAAAGTATCTGATACAGTGGCTTCTGCAGCTTGGAAATTAATGCAATATAATACAATACAATACAATACAATAGCAGAATTGGAAGGGACCTTGGAGGTCTTTTAGTCCAACCCCCTGCCTAGGCAGGAAAACCTATACCATTCCAGACAAATGACTATCCAACATCTTCTTAAAGACTTCCAGTGTTGGGGCATTCACAACTTTTGGAGACAAGCTGTTCCACTGATTAATTGTTCTAACTGTCAGGAAATTTCTCCTCAGTTCTAAGTTGCTTCTCTCCTTGATTAGTTTCCACCCACTGCTTCTTATTCTACCCTCAGGTGCCTTGGAGAATAGTTTGACTCCCTCTTCTTTGTGGCAACCCTTGAGATATTGGAACACTGCTATCATGTCTCCCCTAGTCCTTCTTTTCATTAAACTGGACATACCCAGTTCATGCAACCGTTCTTCATGTGTTTTAGTCTCCAGTCCCCTAATCATCTTTGTTGCTCTCCTCTGAACTCTTTCTAGTCTCCACATCTTTTCTACATCATGGGACCAAAACTGAATGCAGTATTCCAAGTGTGGCCTTACCAAGGCATTATAAAGCGGTATTAACACTTCATGTGATCTTGATTCTATCCCTCTATTTATGTAGCTCTATACTGTACCTGTGCATTTCATTTTTCTTGCCTAAATGTAGAACCTTACTCTTTTCCCCATTGAATTTCATTTTATTAGCTAGTACCCGATGTTCAAGTTTGTCAAGATACTTCTGATTTTTAAGCCTGTCTTCTGGAGTGTTGGCTATTCCTGCCAGCTTGGTGTCATCTGCAAATGTGATGAGTTCCCCATTTATTCCCTCATCCAAATCATTGATAAAGATGTCGAAGAGTACTGGGCCTAAAACAGAGCCTTGGGGTACTCCACTGCATACCTCCCTCTATGTAGATGCAGTTTCGTTGAGGACCACACGTTGAGTGCGGTTGGTCAGCCAGTTACGAATCCATCTGGTGGTGATGCTGCCCAACCCACATTCTTCAACTTTATCTAGTAGTAGGTTATGGTCTACCTTATCAAATGCCTTATTGAAGACCAAGTAAACTAAATTGACAGCATTCCTCTAGTCCACTAATTTTGTCACTTTGTCAAAGAATGCAATAAGATTAGTCTGGCATGATCTGTTTTTCTTAAAAAAAAAAAAAAAAACAATTTTATTTGTTTTTGAACAAGGACAAATAAACACAATTTTTTTTAAAAAAACCATCTTCCATTACAAATTGTAGAAGGTGTGTCAGTTGGTTACAGTATTTCCATGCATCTCTTCCATAGTCACCTGTTTTTCATATCAAATCGCATATTTTAAATTCACCTATATTCATGTATATCACAATTATTATATATCAACCTTAATTTGACTATAATTGTTTTTACATCCTTTTATATATAATATTCAAAATCTAGAATAGGATTATGTGATAACATTCCATTAAATTATCCTAAAATCATCCAATCACAATACATCTTTATAACATATTCTAGATAAAGCTTTTAAACCTCCTCTCATAATCTCTATGTGTTGTTTATATAAAATTTAATATTATCAAACTAATATATATCTATATGTTTTGTTATCATTATTTAACTATAGCTATTGTTGCTTCATTTTATACATACTACTAGTAAAGTAAATTTAGTTTAATTTTTATTATACATTTTCACTGCATCAACCTGTAACTTTCCAGTAATAGTATGGTTTTATATCTCTTGCCATTTGTAGCATTAATGTTCTAGTTACTTTCTTAATAAATCTTGTATAAACTTCTCTTGGCAACATATTGTTCCTTTCGTATCTCATAAAAGCTTGAAATCCAACATCTGTTCTTTCCATCAGCTTATCTTTGGTTATCGCTAGTGCTTCTGTCAAGATTTCTCTCCTTATCTCCATCAATTTTTCTCTCTTTTCTTCTTCTGTCCTTTGAAGTCTGGGGTAGAGTTCCAATCCATCTATCTCCCCTTTCCATATTCCGCTCTTGCCATTACCAACCACGTTCACTTTGTTGTCAGTATCCACAGTTTTCTTATCTCTTTGCTCATTTTTTTCTTCCATCTTTTGAACTCTGTCCTCCACTTTCTTCTTTGGTAAATATCCTCAGTTTCTCCATCAGATTTTTCTGTTTTGTATTCAATATTCTTCAATCTCTTTTCAATTCTCTCTGTCACAACTAATAGATTTTGAATTTCAAACATAATCATTTGCAATGTTACAGTTTCTTTTTCTTGCTAAGCCATTCTTTCAATTTTGCAGACACTGCCACTATAGGGTTCAAGGCTATTTTAATAAACTTCAAACAGGTTCATTTATTATCTTTCAAGTCAAAATGTTGTCTTCCCTCCAATAGCTAGTGATAGAACTTCCAAAAGGCACCTGTATAAACAACTTGTACTCTTCCTATTATCACTGTCAGTAAAGAGCCTTGAAAGAGCCTTGAATCTCAAGTGATCAAAGAGAAAGAAGAAAAAACAATGTATCCATCCTCCAGCCTCTAAGTGGCAGTGTAACTGCTTTTCCTCCTGTTGTTACAACCCTCTTTATAATCCTTCTTATTATCTTCTTTATATACCAAGCTTAGGAAAGAAAAAAAACCCTTAAATGGAAATCAAAAATAATGCAATCAATCAAATCAAGCATTATAAAAAGGGAGAATTTTAATCCATAGGTATAAGCAAAAGTGAAAAAAGAATTAATCTTCTTTTGCTCCTGCAAAAGTTCCATCCGTGAAAAAAAAAATTAGAAACTGGACAACACACTAAGTTCAATGCAGATCAATCTTGCCACCTACAGTCTTGTCTTCAATCTTAATTTAAATTGGGTAGTCTCTTCCTCTAATAATAAAATTTCCTCACCAATTCGACACACTTTTTCTTTCCACTTTCTTCCCGTTCCGGAGGTGTCTCAACTTCAGCAGCTTCATTACCTGCGTTTCTGTCGCTGGAAAAAAAAGGCTATTCCTGGATCTTTCAGGGACTTTGTGATGTCCCTGAGATCAGCAGGAGGTGCCCCTCTCAATCACAGTCTCTGTGGGACAGTTTAGGTCCAAGTGGACCGTCCAATGGCAGAAATTCGACTGCGATCTCGGAGCACGAAGATCGCACGTCGTGCTGTCGTGACGTCAGCTCTCTTCCTGCATGATGTTTTTGACAAACCCAAGTTCTCTTTTGGCTATTACTTTGTTTACTTCTAGGTGTTCGCTAATTCGTTGCTTGATTATCTTTTCCAGAATCTTTCCTGGTATTGAGGTCAGGCTGATAGGTCTATAGTTTCTTGGATCTATTTTTTCCCCTTTTTTGAAGATGGGAACCACATCAGCTCTTTTCCAGTCCTCTGGCAGTTCCCCGGTGCTCCAGGATCTCTGAAAGATATGGTTCAGTGGTTATGAGATCTCATCTGCCAGTTCCTTCAGAACCCTGGGGTGTAATCTGTCCGGTCCTGGTGATTTGAACTTGCCTAGGGTAGACAGGTGTTCACTTACCATTTTCTTCCCTATTTCAATTTGTGTTCCTAATCTGATTTTTGTGGTGCTGTTTTTGATAGGTTGGGCTGTTATTCCTTTGTGTAAAGACAGATGCAAAAAATGAGTTAAATAGTTCTGCTTTCTCCCTGTTGCTTGTCACCTTCTTGCCACTTTCTCCCAGCAATGGACCAATTGTTTCCTTAACCCGTTTCTTGTTTTTAACATGTTTTTAAAAACATGTTTTTAATTTTTTAATTTTGTGGTAAGCCTTTCTTCATTGTAAGCCTTAGCTTTCCTTACTTCATCTTTACAGGCTCAGGCTATTTGCTGATATTCTGCCTTAGTTATGTCCCCCTCTTTCCACTTTTTATACTTAACTTTTTTGCAGCCACGCTGGTTTATTTTGGGAGCTGTTATTTTTCTTCTTCATTGGTATTGTGCTAGACAGAGCTTTTGTAATCTCATTTTTCAAAATTTCCCAAGCTTCTTGAGTTGTTTTCCCCTTGAGGATTCTCATCCATGGAATTCTTCCCAAGCTCTAAGTTTATTGAAATTAGCTCTCTTAAAATCCAAGACTCTAGTTTGACTTTGTTCTACTATTTGTGTTTGCATAATGTTGAATTCCAATATTGCATGGTCACTTGCCCCCGGGCTTCAACACCTTCTATCATTTCCTCTCCATTAGTGAGAATTAAGTCTAATATGGCCGATCCCCTTATTCCCTTCTGTACTTTTTGGGAAACAAAGTTGTCTGCTAGGTTCGTTAGGAACCTGTTGGATCTTCCACTTGGTGCAGAGTTTGTTTCCAGGTTGATGTCAGGGTAGTTAAAATCCCCATTACTATTGTGGTGTGCTTCCTACATACCTTAGTTAGCAAACAAGCTTCGATCTATATCACGAACGCCAAATTTGCAAGTGGTACATAAGTTTCACTCTACCTACCAATGTGCCCTTTTCACACTTCCAAATAAAGTCTAGTATGTGGATTTTAATTTAGATAAGACAGATATAGAAATGGTCTGATGTCTTTTTTCAAATTATACTTATGATGAATTATGAGAATATAAAACCAATGCATTAGAAATTGTGTAACTTTTATGATGAAACAGGGTGAGAAAATAAATCAGATATTAAGTATTGCATACATTTTAGTTCTTTGAGGCCTTTAAAAGAATCAAGTCTCTTTATTAAAAGTGCTGTTAGGCCATGTATTCATTTTACCTGGCAAATGTCCCTTCATGAATAAAAGTCAATTAATATACAATAGGTTACATTTAAAAAAAAATCTTAAGTTCCACATTCCCATAAGGTCTTCGCATTCTTATAAAGTTTTTATTTGCTGATTGCCTGCCAAAAAGCCACTCACTTTTGAAAACAAACATATTCCAGTGGCTCTGCCAATGAAAGAAGGTCAAATTTCTCATGACAAGGTCAGGAGAACAATTCTAGTTCATTTCTGTCAGTAAAAGAAAAACAGGGGGATTCCCTTTTGGCAAAGAGAAGTGGAAATAATTTTTGCAGGTTCTCTTGGATAGCAGCACACAACATTCCTACCTCAAAAAGGAGAAAGAAACAATTCAAATTATTACTGCTAGTCCCAATTATTCTTCCAATTTTACCAGTTCAAATTCTAGAATATCTACATACTTTGTAACATTTATCTTCTTACAGCTATACACTGAAGATGGCTTAAAAGATTTGGGGCTCATATGAACTTTTTAAAAATCTGTCACAGAGGCATGGTAGAATTAGCTCGGTACAAAACAATTCTTGAAACTTTTCATTTTTATATGCTAACAAGTAATTGCTTGTAAAAAAAAAAGACTATAATTTTTTAGCTGTTCTGTCAACCATTTGCCATTTAAATTTTTCCTTTTAAGAATATGAGGGCCTTTGAAGTAGTACTGGGAACTACCAGGTTTGGAAAAAAAATTATTGGCATATACTGACTTAGAGCAGAGGTGTCAAACTCAATTTCATTGAGGACCTCATCAGGGTTGTTTGACTTTGGGGGGCGGGGGGGCTGGAGTGGCCATGGCCAGGATGAGTGTGGCCAGCTCACCATCACTCATGTCAGGGGGGGCATGGGGCCCCAAGCGCTCTGCTAGAGAAAATGGGTTCCCGGGCTCCATTTTCAGCTTCAACAGCCTCCTGCAACCCTCTGCCAGAGAAAACAGAGCTCTGGAGGGCCGCACGCAGGCCTCCCAAGCTCCGTTTTTGCTGGCAGAGATACTGTGGGCCAGTCCTTCACTGTTTCCAGGGACTCTCTTTAGGCCAGATCTAAGCACCCCCCAGGACAGATCCGGCCCCCAGGTCTTGAGTTTGACCCCCCTGGACTAGAGTATATGAATAAATGACTGGCCAATATTAGGAAATTATAAAAGGTTATACATGATGGAATAAGGTGTTATCAAGTAACTGGGGAGAAAATGTGAAGCTAGAAAATTTCATTTCTAAAAATCCTTCTTTTCTCTTTTTTCTGGGGGGGGGGGGGGATTTTTCCTGAATTTATCAGCAAAGAACAGCCTTAATTTCTAGGTTATCTAGCAAACTTTTTTCTCTGTTGGTATTTAGATATGTATTGTTGGTGTCTTATCCTTCAAAAATTAGTAGGCCATATCCACACAGGTTTGTAGATATGGTGATTAGCAAAGTTGGATTGCATGGATATAGAAAATGCTAAGCCCTATCCAGTATGGGTATGCAAATCATTCACTCCCCACCTTTCCAAATGTTCTGGAAAGCAATTCAGCTTCCAAAGTGGGCTATTACAATACAGGATGTCCTATTTCAGGATTAGAATATTCCATGTTAGAACATTTTGCATGCCTTAAATATCCAGTAGTAGTACTGACAAGAGAAACAAAACACAGGTTAAAATTCAGGATATTCAGGTACAGAACTCATTTTGTAGTTTTTAGTAATTTCCTTGTTTAGGGGCAGAAAATGAGATCTATATCTGAATGTAAATACTACGGTACCTACTGCTAGCATTCCACTTTTGATATTTAAGATGCCAATCTACAATCTTGTGCAATCTAAGGAAACATAAGGTATCTATTTATAGTACAATTGCAAACGGAGAAGAGTGAGTAATGTTTGTTGAATAAATTTAGGTGACTGTTTTTCACTCAAGAATGTAATGGATTCTTGCTAGCTTAGCACATTAAAATATATTGAAATACATAAGGAAGTATATCACTGAGCAAATGAGGCAAAACAGGCTCTCAGCATAAAATGGAAATACTGATAAAATCCTGTAAAAAAATGAGGAACATGAACAAGGTTCCCTTTTAGATATTCATAGCTTTGTAGTAATAAAAAACCTTTGTAATTCTTTAAAAAATATAAATAAAAATGTAGTTTTTAAAAACGTTTCCTCAATAGATTACTTTAGAAAATTGCAGGTGGCTGAACTGTTACTAAACATTTACAGCATTCTGTGAGGATAAGGTTCATTAAATTCAATACTTAATGACACATTAATCGCAAAACAATTTTAAAAAAGGTGTCCACTAAAGGTGGACAAAGCCAATAGCATTGACAGAACTGAAATCAAACTAAGTTATAGCAAATTTGAATAAATGCCTTTGGAAACAAACAGGGCATGACACGTTAGTTCTAAAAGAACACTCCGAAAGAAACCATGTTTACATTGCACTTTCTCACCAGACAAACATCGTGGAAAAGATTATAGTGAGATGGAATATTAGGAGTAGAAATTTGAAGATTGTAAAAGACTGATGAAAACTATCACCAGTTTTAAAGAAAGATTACTGTAATACTGGTAATACAGTGGGGCAAAAAAGTATTTCTCCCACTTAAAAAGATGAGACAGGCCTGTAATTTACATCATAGGTAGACCTCAACTATGAGAGACAAAATGAGAAAACAAATCCAGACAATAACATTGTCTGATTTGGAAAGATTTTTTTTTGCAAATTATGGTGGAAAATAAGTATTTGGTCACCTACAAACAAGCAAGATTTCTGGCTCTCACAGACCTTCTAACTTCTTCTTTAAGAGGCTCCTCTGTCCTCCACTCATTACCTGTATTAATGGCACCTGTTTGAACTTGTTAGCAGTATAAAAGACACCTGTCCACAACCTCAAACAGTCACACTCCAAACTCCACTATGGTGAAGACCAAAGAGTTGTCGAAGGACACCAGAAACAAAATTGTAGACCTGCACCAGGCTGGGAAGACTGAATCTGCAACAGGCAAGCAGCTTGGTGTGAAGAAATCAACTGTGGGAGCAATAATTAGAAAATGGAAGACATACAAGACCACTGATAATCTCCCTCGATCTGGGACCCCACGCAAGATCTCACCCCGTGGGGTCAAAATGATCACAAGAACAGTGAGCAAAAATCCCAGAACCACACGGGGGGACCTAGTGAATGACCTGCAGAAAGCTGGGACCAACGTAACAAAGGCTACCATCAGTAACACACTACACCGCCAGGGACTCAGATCCTGCAGTGCCGGACGTGTCCCCCTGCTTAAGCCAGTACATGTCTGGGCCTGTCTGAAGTTTGTTAGAGAGCATTTGGATGATCCAGAAGAGGATTGGGAGAATGTCATATGGTCAGATGAAACCAAAGTAGAACTGTTGGTAGAAACACAACTCGTCGTGTTTGGAGGAGAGAGAATGCTGAGTTGCATCCAAAGAACACCATACCTACTGTGAAGAACGGGGGTGGCAACATAATGCTTTGGGGCTGTTTCTCTGCAAAGGGACCAGAACAACTGATCCGTGTATAGGAAAGAATGAATGGGGTCATGTATTGTGAAATTTTGAGTGCAAACCTCCTTCCATCAGCAAGGGCATTGAAGATGAAACTTGGCTGGGTCTTTCAGCATGACAATGATCCCCAACACACCGCCCAGGTAAGGAAGGAGTGGCTTCATAAGAAGCATTTCAAGATCCTGGAGTGGCCTAGCCAGTCTCCAGATCTCAACCCCATAGAAAACCTTTGGAGGGAGTTGAAAGTCCGTGTTGCCCAGCGACAGCCCCAAAACATCACTGCTCTAGAGGAGATCTGCATGGAGGAATGGGCCAACATACCAGCAACAGTGTGTGCCAACCTTGTGAAGACTTACAGACAACGTTTGACCTCTGTCCTTGCCAACAAAGGATATATAACAAAGTATTGAGATGAACTTTTGATATTGACCAAATACTTATTTTCCACCATAATTTGCAAAAAAATTCTTTCCAAATCAGACAATGTGATTGTCTGGATTTGTTTTCTCTTTTTGTCTCTCATAGTTGAGGTCTACCTATGATGTCAATTACAGGCATCTCTCATCTTTTTAAGTGGGAGAACCTGCACAATTGGTGGCTGACTAAATACTTTTTTGCCCCACTGCAGTTCACACTGGCATATAATGACTGGAAATCCTCAAGACAGATTTGGCAATGGAAAAAAAAAACCTCTAGTACTATGGTTCAGCTATCCAAAAGAAAATTAAATTAGCAGTTAGCTAAGGACTAGCTCAATATTTAGAATTAATAATCATATTTAGGTCTTAAAAACACAAAATGAGATATTCTTCACAACAAATATGTGTGCACCTAAAGTTCAATATTATTCCTGCGCATGCGTGAGAATAGAATGGCTGCCGAACTCCGCTGCTCCGAATGCTTGAGAACAAGAAGACACTAACCGCGGCGCCCAGGACCCCTAATATGGTAACGGAGGGGTTCCTTTTGGGCGCCAGCCTTCAGCCCTTCCAGGGAGGTGGTTGTTTGGGAAGGGGGCCGCCTTTGAGCGGCTCCAGGAACAGCTCCGGAACGACGATATCCCCCCTGGCGTGGCTTTCTGCATCGGCCTTTTTAAACAGCTGGGAAGCGGCGGCGACGGCTTTGTGCGAGAGGCGGAGGCTTTGGCCCTGCCGTTTGGAGGGGTGCCGAACCCCCTCACTGACTGAACAACATCGTGGGGCTGGCTTATGCCCCGAAGAGGGGGTGGAAGGTCCAGGAGAGATGTTTGGACTGGACTGGGACTGGGACCGGGAGGCAGAGGAATTGGTTTCCTGTCTCCGCTATAACTTCGCTCCTATCCCCCCCTGTTGCTATCCTATTTCTCTGAGAATGTCTTTCTTTGGAAAAGATTAGTAAGTGGCCCAAATATTTAAGAGTTACTAATAACATTTACTTGGTCATCCATTTAATTTAGTGGCATTTATTTCTAAGAATCACCATAGTCTGATAAGAGTAAGCACTGTAATTTGTCCTAATGCTTTGCATGCCTTCTTCTATAGGAAATGGTTTACACAGGACGGATATAGCCGACCACAAATTGTTCTTGACACCTGTAGAATTTGCTTGTTTTGTACTTGCTTGAAAATAGCTAAACTAGGGCGTACACGTGAAACTTAGGAAGCGCGCAGTTATCAATTCTATTATTGGTCCAGATGCATAATTTGTAACCAATGACATTTGCAATGTTTGAAAACCTAATTTGCGTATGAAAGTTTATATATTCAGCTTTGCTACATAATAAAGTTGTCATTCACCCAGAGAGATCGTGCCCTCAAGTTCTTTCTAGGATTAGCTTCGTGGGTGACCCCACGTGATATTGTTGTGCCCAGGTGCCGCCCTGGAGAAGCCGTTTCCTCCAGGGACGGACTGAGGCACTAACAAGTGGTGACCCCGACGTGATTTTTTCCGCCGGACCGACGCAGTCTCGCCGCTGCGTGCCTGAGACCCCATCGCTTACCCGCGCACTCGTCGTCGTTCGTGGAAACGACTGATCTTTCGTAAGTATGGGGGCGGATCTGTCCAAGGAGCAGGGAACTCAGAACTTGGCCAGATTCTCAGAGCTTCTAAAAGTCAATTAACAAAGAAATTTGTCTTTCCTACCAAATCTGAATTACGCCAACTGTTAATACACATTTGGCAAAACTGTCCCTCCTATCCTCACCATGGCTCCCTTAAACCTGGACCATGGGTGAAAATAGGCACATATCTCCATCAGGAACCTCGTGCTCCTACTCCGATGCTCCTGACTTGGAAGGTCATACTTGCTGCTCTTAGACTCCATTATTCTGACCCTTCTCCTGTTTTTCCCATAGAACCCCCTGATTTTACTCCCCCACCTCCTTATTTAGATCGCCCTTCAAGTTTTGTTCCGTCTGTCTCCTCTCCCTCTGTTTCCCCCCTCCCTCTCCTTCTGTTTCTGACATTTCGCTCACATCACCTCCCCCTCCTTCTTCTGGTCCTGCCAGCGTTTATTTTGCTTCCTCTCTCTCTCTCCCTACTATGGCTGGCAGTGCTGTGGCTCGTGGTTTGGCTTCTGCCCGAGCCGATCCTTCTCTTACCCCAGATGATCTGGAACTTCTTTCTGCTTTTCCCGTTGACATAACGGGCGCTGCTCCCGTCTATGAAGCCCTCCCTTTTAGAGTGCTGAAAAATCTCAGACACTTGTCCACTATTTCTCAGATACCTACCCTTTTTGCAGCCCTAATTACAAAAGCCCTTCCACTCCAGTGGAAGCCTCCTTCAACAGCTTTTTTCTATCAAAGACGCTATAACTGTCTTTGCCGATGGGAGCATGTGCCTGGCAGGAGGATGGTACATGGCACACCCAGCTCACAGAGCCACAAAAATCTGCTCAAAGAGATGAATTGGCCACTTCCTTCTTGGCCTTTCAGTTATTTGACAAACAACCGTTTAACTTAATTCTTGCTAGTCTTTATGTGACTCAGATTATAACTTCTTTGTGTGAGTCTTATCTCTCTTCTTCTGTTGATTCACAACTTTTGTCTCTGTTTCTCACTTTACAAGGTCTTGTCTCCTCTCGCTGTTATTTTTTCCATGTCTCCCATATCTGAAGTCATCAGCCTTTCCCTGGGCCTCTCCAGGAGGGCAATGATGTTGCTGACGCTGCGGCATCAGCCCCCCCACCCCATGTCAATGTTTGTTCTGCTATCACACCTTGGGATAGCCACTCTTACTTTCACCAGAATAAAAAAGCGCTCATAAAACCATTTGGCATTACTGCAAATGAGGCATCAGCAATTATTCAACTATGCCCCACCTGTAGCCAGCAGGCAAACCCTCTCCCTATGGGAGTTAATCCCTGAGGGACAGAGTGTTGCCAAATTTGGCAAATGCATGTTATACATGTTCAGGCTACATTATGGCATCCCCCCAAAGGGGTGAAGCCACCAAACATGTTATTAATCATTCGATTCGGACCTTTGCATCGCTGGGACGCCCAAAAGAGAAATTTGGCATTCCTTATAACAGCCAGGGTCAGGCGTTGGCTGAGCGTGCCAACCAGACATTAAAACATGCCCTGGACAGATATATTGGCAATAGGGGAAAATGCCCCCTGGCCTCCCAGCAGTGCAACACACCGGCAGTCCACCATCCTCGGCAGCGACTCGTCATTTTGCAGCTCCACCTACTGCAGACACCTCCCGTCCACCTGTCTACTATCGCTGCTTGCCTGACTTGACGTGGTGAGGACCTGCTGACCTGCTGACCTGGGAAAGGAACTACGCTGCAATCCAATTAAAAGACAAAGTTCTTTGGATCCCAGGACGGCACGTAAGACCATATTTGCCAAAACCACCTATACAACCACCTACACAAACACAGAAGCAGCTTGACCATGACCAACCAACAGGAACCACAGCTTGAGGCTGTCTCTGTCTCTGACCTGGAACACAGAGCAGAGCACCCTCCACCCTCCACTCCCCCGACCGGCTGCCCTGTCTTTCACCGCAGATCCCCCTACTATGTGTTTGGTTGAATGCTACCTGTTGTCATTATTTGAACCAGTCCGGACAAATTGAAACCAGTGTGGAAAAATTACATGATACCGTTCAAACAGTTGGACAAACATACAAAGCCTTGGACTCCTGGTAGGATTGGATGACCTCTTGGTTACCAAATTTTAACTGGTTGGGAAATGTTTCCAAGACCGTTATAACCCTTGTTGCTTTGCTGATACTGTTGTGTTGCTGTATTCAATGTGCACCCTCTTTATTAACTATGTGTAAGAATATACTCTCTAGCTTGGCTCCACAGAAGAATATTCACATTGTCAACCACATGGAGTTACATGAACAGTCAACCCCTTCATGGGGAAAGATCCCTTCCGCATGCCCAGAGATGAAGAGGGAGACGCTGCCTTTTAACAAAAACAGTGTTGGAATTCATTCCGGGTGTGTGTGTGCAGGGCAGTTTCTGCTGTCTGAAACACACATACACAGGGATGCAAAAACATCGCACCAGAAGCATCCTTCCGGCCTAAACGGCCAGGACTCATTATGCAGCCTCATGTAACATGAATTATATGAGCCAGCAACTCCCACACATGCCCTTCTCTCCCCTATGCTGTGCTGTAACTGTCTATTCCCCCTTTGCCATGATGTGATTTTTTATTGGTTTATGTGTAGAATGCTGTGATTAGCCCTGGTAGATGAAGAGGAAGAGTCTCTTTGACAAAAAGATAATAAAAAGAAAAGGAGGACCCCCCTGCATCTTGAAGCGGCGTTTTACTACGATCTCGCCGCTGTTTCTGCAGGACCTTAAACGGTTTGACCATCTACCGGCTTGGTTTAGGAGTAAAGCTGGAAGAACTAATCTACGGACTCCCTGTGGCAGCTATTACCATCAGCTGCCACCATTGCAATCATCACTGCCCCAGGAGTGCTGTGTTAGCTGGGATATTGAACTCCCTCTAGTGGCCATTACGGGTATTTACCTGGTCCATCAAAAAACCTTTACCATCATCAAGCACTATTACATCAGAGAGGCAGTGTGCCAAGAACTTGGACTCCCTCCAGTGGCCATTATTAGTACTTCTTTTTGGCCATATACTTTCCTGGACCATATACAGCTTTCTATTGGACTCCGACTAGACTTTGTTAACGAGAAGGCCAATTCTAAGATCCTGCCTTCACCAATTCGCACAACCGTTTAACCGCGCAATTTTTATCTGGTATGATGAGTGCATGGGATTGTATGTGCTTGAGTGAATGATCCCACTTTTATTATTCATTATCATTGTATTTTTATGTGTTTTAACTTTCTGTGGGGACTGCTTGGGTGAGTGAATGAGTATGTCTGATTCGGAGGACCTGCCGGGAGAAGCGGGGGCCATGGGGGTGGTTGAGGGAACCAGAGACACGGGAGAGGGTCGGGGTATTACGGTCGTAACAGGGAGGGGCAGATACGGCGGGGACTTCAGGGCAGGCCATTACCGGGGAAGGAGGGTTCGCTACATCACAGAGATCCCTCCTTCCGGCCCTGTGAGTCCCACTCCGAGACCAGATGGCGCAAGTAATCAGGACCCTGGACTCAGGCTGCTGTCGCTAAATGCCAGGTCTGTGGTACATAAAGCTCCTCTCGTCCGGGACTTAATTTTAGACGAGAGGGCAGACCTGGCATGTATTACTGAAACCTGGCTGGGCCCAGAGGGAGGAGTCCCCCTTGTAGAACTGTGCCCAGAAGGATTTCAGGTGCTGCACCAGCCGAGAGCCCAGGGAAGGGGTGGGGGTGTGGCCGTTGTTATCCGGGAGTCGTTAGTTCCTCGTAGGGTCCCTGCTCCGGAGCTTGTCGGGTGTGAGTCTCTGCTGATAAAGTTGGACCTCAAGGGTCAAGTGGGTTTGCTGTTAACGTACCTGCCTCCCAACAGCGTTGCAGCAGCCCTCCCCTCGCTCCTCGAGTCGGTAGCCGAGCTGGCAATTGAGTTCCCTAGGTTGATGGTCCTGGGGGACTTCAATCTGCCTTCGCTCGGTGAAAACTCTGATGGGGCGCAGGAGTTCATGGCATCCATGACAGCCATGGGCTTGACCCAAGTAATCCGGGGCCCAACCCATTCGGCGGGTCACATGCTCGACCTCGTATTTCTCTCGGAGCAGTGGATTTGTGATCTTGGTCTGAGGGGTAACGACATCATACCCCTGTCGTGGTCAGACCACTGCCTACTGAGGCTCGACTTCCAGAGACCAAACCCCCACTGTAGGGAGGAGGAACCGACCAGGTGGTTCCGCCCCAGGCGACTCATGGAACCATTAAGGTTCCAGACGGAGCTTGGGGTCATTCCTGATACTTTCGCCCACAATCCGGTAGAGACTTTGGTTGCTGCTTGGCATTCGGCAGCATCAGAGGCCCTCGACCGGATTGCGCCACTACGGCCCCTCCGAGGCGGCGGATCCCGGAGACCCCCTTGGTTCACCGAGGAACTCCGGGAGATGAAGCGCCGGAGATGCCTAGAGCACCGATGGAGGTCCAATAAGTCCGAATCCAACCGAGCAATGGTAACCACCTGCACCAAGGAATACACCAGAGCACTTAGGGCAGCGAAAAGATCCCATATAGCCACCTTGGTTGCGTCCGCTGAGTCCCGCCCAGCCGCCCTGTTTAAGATAACCCGCTCCCTATTAAATAAAAGGAAAGCGGGGGAACCCTTGCAGGGCAGAGCTGAGGATTATGCCCAATTCTTAGCGGACAAAATTGCTCGGTTTCGGTCGGACTTGGACTCCATCCCTGCAGTTCCAGCCGAGGCACAAGAGGATCAGACGGAACATCTCTGGGTTGAGTTTCAGGATGTTACCCCCGGGGATGTGGACAAGGCCATGAGGGCTGTGAGTGCCTCCACTTGTGTACTGGACCCGTGTCCCTCATGGCTGGTTACCAGCAGCAGTGTGGTGACACGAGGCTGGATCCAGGCGGTCGTGACCGCCTCTCTCCGGGAGGGGAACTTCCCCGCCGCACTGAAAGCGGCGGTGGTGAGACCCCTCCTAAAGAAGCCATCTTTGGATCCAGCTGTCCTTAATAACTATCGTCCAGTCTCCAACCTTCCCTTCCTCGGGAAGGTTGTTGAGAAGGTGGTGGCCTTTCAGCTCCAGCGGTCCTTGGAGGAAGCAAACTATCTTGACCCCTTCCAGTCAGGCTTCAGACCCGGTTACAGCACAGAAACCGCTTTGGTCGCATTGACCGATGATCTTTGGAGAGCCAGAGATGGAGGATTTTCCTCCATCCTGGTTCTCCTTGACCTCTCAGCGGCTTTCGATACCATCGACCATGGTATCCTTCTGCGACGACTGCGGGAGGTGGGAGTGGGAGGCACCGTACTGCGGTGGTTCTCTTCCTACCTCTCGGACAGGTCGCAGTCGGTGTTAGTGGGGGGGCAGAGATCGTCCCCTAGGCCCCTAACATATGGGGTGCCTCAGGGCTCGGTCTTATCCCCCCTACTATTCAACATCTACATGAAACCGCTGGGAGAGATCATCCGCAGGCACGGGATCAGATACCATCAATATGCGGACGATACTCAACTGTATCTGTCCGCCCCGTGCCAACTCAATGAAGCGGCAGACGTGATGAACCGAGGCCTGGAGGCTGTTATGGACTGGATGCGGGCTAACAAGCTTGTGCTCAACCCAGAAAAGACCGAGTGGCTGCTGTGTTTCCCTCCCAAAGATTCCACCAATATTCCATCTCTCAGGCTGGGGGGTCAAATTCTATACCCCTCAGAGAGGGTTCGCAACTTGGGAGTCCTCCTAGATCCACAGCTATCGTTTGACCACCACCTAACGGCTGTGGCTAGGGGGGCATTCGCCCAGGTTCGCCTGGTGCGCCAGTTGCGACCCTACCTGAATCGGGAGGCACTCACAACAGTCACTCGGGCCCTCGTGACCTCTAGGCTGGAATACTGCAATGTGCTCTACATGGGGCTGCCCTTGAAGAGCATCCGGCGTCTTCAGCTGGTACAGAACGCGGCCGCGCGAGCGATTGTGGGTGCACCGCGGTTCACCCACATAACACCTATCCTCCGCGAGCTGCGCTGGCTACCTGTCGATTTCCGGATGCGCTTCAAGGTGCTATTAGTCACCCATAAAGCCCTGCATGGTAGTGGATCTGGATACTTGAGAGACCGCCTTCTGCCAATTACCTCCCTGCGACCAATTAGATCACACAGATTGGGCCTCCTCCGTATTCCATCGGCCAGCCAGTGTCGGCTGGCAACCACAAGGAGGAGGGCCTACTCAGTAGTAGCCCCGACCCTTTGGAACGAACTCCCCGTGGAGATTCGTACCCTCACCACCGTCCAGGCCTTCCGCACAGCCTTGAAGAACTGGCTAGCCCGTCAGGCCTGGGGACAGTATGTATTGTATGTATATATGTATGTATGTATATGTATATATATATATACATACATACACACATACATATATACATACAATACATACATACATACATACATACATGCATGCATACATGCATACATACATATATTATCCCAAACACATCTTTTATTGATTATGAGGATTTCTTTTACTCACAAAACCTTTTCTGGAAAGTCATTTGAGAAAATAAGAAAATGTACAGTAGTTGTTCAACCAGACGGTATTATTTGGCAACTGGTTCTTTCCTTCCCTTACTGGAAAAAGCAATAATCCTACCGTATGAAATCATTACTAAGATATTCCAAGCATACGGTGTTGGACAAAAGGATTAATTCTGAAGAGAACAAATAGCTATATTTGACAGGAATTTAAGAAACTGCAAACATAACCAAGGAACAATAGTGTATTCTTCCTGCTCTGAACTGTTAATTAATAAGGTACTTGTAACTCTCATGTAACCTTCATCTGCATAACCAACTGTCTTTCCTTCCCTTTGACCATATCCTTATGAAACATCAGTCTAGCCAATTTAGGCGTCTAATGAAGGAAGGTGCAGTTCATGAAAACATTTTAATAAACACATTTAATAAAATGTGTTAACTGTAGTTGGAAAGGTGCTGCCAAATTGCTTCTGATTTCTCTGTCACTAGTTAGGAATAATATATCAACTTCACCATTTCCTCTAAAATCTACCTGTTTTCTTTCAAATCTCCCTGGTCTTTTCCTTTTGCCTAACAGTGAATTAGCTTTTTTTTTTAATGCTGCATATTTTGCTTGTGAGCATGAGTAAGATTAATCATTTGTGGATTCTCCTAATCTCTGGAATCATTTATGTGTTTTGCCCTCTGTCTCAGAGAAAGAAAAAGGGGAAAGGAAGATAAAAAGAGAAAACGCTTTATGAATAGATGGCACTTCTATAGGTGGAATGGATTTGTCATCTGCCAAGCACATTTGCTTCTACAATGTCGATTGTGTTTTAAATGCAGAGGTGCCCAATTCCCGTGCTCCTTGCATGGAACCAATCCCTCTCCACCTCCACCGACCCGCCAAGCTGGAACAGTTGGGGACCACTGTTTTAATGTGTTCTGTGTTCTTAACCATCAGTCACACAGTTTCAAAAAAAGAACCAGAGGAGCTGCAAACACTATTGTTTTTACCAGAGAGAGGACTATTAAACACATTACTACATTGAGTAAACAATTTCTGAGATGACCCAATATGTTCAACATCTTCACCACCACCATCATCAATTTTGCATAAAAAAGAAAATATTATAGTTGACCAAAAGGAACTGCCAAAGTTATGCATGGAAGAAGGGAACAACTTATAATATTCCATAATAGACCAAGGTGAAGAAAAAATAAACTCCTTTCACCATCCACAATAACTAGAAATACATTTTCTGGGTACATGGAGTTGCCTTACACTGATTAAGACCATTTGTATAGATAGCTTAAAGACTCGCGGTTATCTTCATTTTTAAAAAATAGTTTCATACAAGTGCTTTTTCAAACCCAACCCAGAACCTCAGGTGGTTTATATAAACTATGTATTCTGCATAAGCTGTAGGCCTTCTTTGAAATGTTACAATTTTGAACAAAGAAAATTTTTTGTTTATACATTTTTATTTTTAGTTTATTTTTAGTTAGCAATAGCAATAGCAGTTACTTATATACCGCTTCATAGGGCTTTCAGCCCTCTTTAAGCGGTTTACAGAGTCAGCATATTGCCCCCCCAGTCTGCGTCCTCATTTTACCCACCTCGGAAGGATGGAAGGCTGAGTCAACCCTGAGCCAGTGAGATTTGAACCGCCGAACTGCAACTAGCAGTCAGCTGAAGTGGCTGCAGTACTGCACTCTAACCACTGCGCCACCTCGGCTTCCTGTGTTGAATCTCTCTTTCTACAAAATCCAATTTCTAATCAGCTCATAGTTAACCAACTGATTATCTGCAAGCTCAGTATATATACAGTTCCCTTTAATAAACAATAAGAGTAACATTCTTACCTGATAGAATTATGTGGCCTATTTTCTACTTTCATCAAAATTTGTATGTCTGACTGGGGAGATATTGTGTAGATTTTTAATCTGCAATAAAAAGGTAACATTTAATAAATCTTATCATATAATGAAAAATACAGAAACTTTTTGTAAAAATATGTTGATTCAGCAAGAGAATCCAACTGAAAAATATTAATATATTGTACTAATGTACTGAAATAATACAAATAATAGAACATACAACTGTTTTGTAAAAGAAAGTACCTTTGCCGCTTGACAGGATCAGATTCTTGAGGATCAATATATGTCTTCAAAATATCACACAATGGTTTATCATCTGGTACCCTTTGTCCAGAAATACAAATTACCAGTGAAGATATTCATAGGAATAAACAAACCAGTTAGCATTAATATGTACTGTATGTAGTTTTATTATTCTTTTCCAGCTACATAAGGTTCATTCAGGGATATATACAAAACATTTAGGAATTCATATTCAAGACACCAAAAATATTGTCTGCTAAGTTTTTTCTGTTCCAATTATTTATTCCAAACTGAAATAATTCTTTCATATATTTAAATAGGTTTTAATGGAAGATCCATCTTCCTGTTGTATATTCTATTCTAGATAGGAAACCGAAGTAAATGCTTGAGGGATATTTACTAGGTTACATACAAAAATTGAAATATAGGCTACAGCCAAGAAATATGTACAATAAGCCATCCTTTCTCAATTTACAGCTTCCTAAATTACACAGATAAAGCTAGAAATAGGTAAGATGATATATAATTTTAAAGCAGCTCAAAGGAAATATCCCAAGAGTTTGTTTATTTAGAAACGTGCACTCTTTCCAAACAAAACCCAAATGTAATTGTAAAATATAATCCAGCAATTATTTAAATTAAATGGTTTAATTACATAATTATTTAAACTTCATGTGAAAGTAAGTTTGCTAGCAAGTGTGTATGAATACCTTTGTTCTGTGAATTTAGCATGACTTTGAGGAAATATGAGCTTCAAGTGCCAATAGAACTTTTGTTCCCTGAAAAAAAGAAAACAGATTCTTAAAATTCTTTTTATTACAAATGCAATGGCTACTGCTCTGTATAGAGAAAATTCAAAACAAGTAAGAAGAAGAAGAAACCTATTCAGGGCTTGTTCACTTGGGGAGGTATCGAAAGTCTTAAATTGCTCCCACTTCAGATTGTATTTACATAACCAAAATCTAACCCAACAGGCAAGAAAATCAAGTACTACCCCATGGCTCTAAGGTCAAAGTTACTTCTACATCTTAGTATGGCTTAAACCTAACTGCTGCTTTCATTGTATTTAAGAATTGATGTTTCTATTCCTATTCCACGTGTATGTATACATAAATAAAAACAATACAATGCCATAGGTATACAATTATTTTGATATCTAATTAATAAAATAACAATCTATCAACAGATCACAAACAGAAGCAGTGTAGATCAGTCTGTTCCCATGTACGATAAAATATTACATCCAATTTGTTGGATGTATCAGCATGGAAATATTCACAGATTTTGCAATCTTTACTTAGAAATAAAGATGCAGGTTTTGTAAGGATGAAAGAAAACAATTTTACTTTATAAATTAGCCAAGCAGGCTGGGAATAATCTGAAAAAGAATGATCTTTGGAAGAAAGCAACTAGCATTTTTAGAAAGGAGGGAAATTGACTCATGACTATAAGAAGTTGGCACCTATCAATAGAAGGGGAACAAAGGGAAGAAAGCACTGCAAAGGATTCTGAAGACTCTGTTTCTTCTCTACAAATATCATGTCGAAGAAGTAATGGGACTTGGAGATGACAGGTTGTATGTATGCTGAAATTGTTCTCAAAAAGTGTGAAGTCTCTTTGTTAATATAGGCCTAACAATGTGCAACTAAGTGCTGGAATTATGATATCTAGGTCATGTAGGACAATAACAAGGTGCTTTTCCAGAGTTAAGTTTCTGTGAGCTAATTTATGCAAATGATCAATTATGCTTACTGACATTATCTCATCACTCTAGGCAGAATGTAAATACAAGTTTATGGAGCCCAAGTATAATACTACTGGATGTTGGTTGGTCTGGCCCATTGTTCTTTAAAACAGCAGTAAAGAGTTGGATTATGTATTTATTTACATAAATTTTAAAACACCTGACTCTATGATAAGAAGTACCTTCAGGATTGCCTATTTGCCCCTTAACTGTTTCAGGAAATTTTGCTCTACCTAATCTCTTTCTATTGTATTACTTAGCAGTAACATAGGATTATGAAATTATCTTTTCAATTTCTGTTCCACTGACAAAATGTAGAAGCATTTTGCAAATCTTAATCTATCATTGCAATGCTATTTCTCCTTACTCCAAAAGGGCACAATTAATAATCCACCTCTGTTGGTATTAAGGGAAACAAAATTTGTGCCGGGACCAATGTTTTATGGGATTTTATCATTTCTCTGTTGTGTTCATTTGCAAACACATCATTCTACAATTCTTCTTTGTTGGTTGCTTCTTACAGTTAGATGTTTTCACTTGAATGCTTTCATTCTATTAACGCATAGGAAAACTGTCTCCAGAAATTCTTAAGCATTATGCAATTTTGCCAGCAATGTTAGAGCCACAATAACTGAATATGGGAATAAAAGCATTAAAGCCCTTCTCCAAATATAAAGACAACATAGAAAAAAAACCCCATGTTTTATAGAAACATATTTTTCACTTTCAAGAGATTTATAAACTAGGCATTAAATCAAGGATGAGAGGGTTGCAGCTCTGCAGATGTTTATTGTCTCCATTCATGAGTCGGGGACTAATAATGTGTGAAAGGCTTTAAACAGCCTACATCTGATAATATAAATTCCAGCTTAAGCTGTATAATTTTTCAAAAGTGAATGTTGATATCCTGGAGCTCTTTCTTTCTAGGGCTGTGTGGGCATCAGTGAAGCATGTGTGAATCAACACACAGAAAGACAAGGGGAGAGGGGAAACATTTAGTAAACTGCACCAAGCCTTCCAGAGGATGCAGTGACTAATACTGGGAGGAGAGAAGTTTTGCTTGGGCGTTACCATTTATGAAGTTTCCTTTGAAACGTGTGTTTCACCCGGTTTGTTTTGTAGCCCGGTGCCACAGTCTCCCTTTTTCTTAGAAGAAATTTGGCATGATGAAAAGGAGAACTAAATGAGTATTTATTTACCCAGGAAATTTAATTAGGCCATTACAATTCACAAGATTATGGAACAAATTTAGCAGTTTTTAAAGTAAGAACAATTACAAGATTCTTTAGGCAAAAGAAAAGGAGATGAAAAGATGTGGAAACTTAAACCAGAAATTATCTATGCCAATTTTTGTATTTACATAGACAGCAGCTTAAGAAAGAGTTGAGTCAAAGTAATCGTGAATGGGGTTATTCTTTTTAACTACTGATCGGTTGATATAAGCATGAATCATAAGTTCACTGGACATAAGCCATTTACATGCCAAGCATCTCTTTGAGCCAATTCGATTATGTGTTTTTAGGAAGTCTATGATGTTGCAAAAAGTACTATTGTGGTTCATTAAGACAACAAGGAAACCAAAGGAATGGGGAGCCATAATAATACTGAAACATAAACTCAACTCTTAATTCTATTCAGAAAAGTACCATAAAAAGAATGGCAACGTTTTCGAGTGACATAATTGAGGGTTCAGAAACTTGTTGCTGTGTATTTAAAAAGTATTCCACAGAAGTCTGTGGACTCTGCCAATGGAAACTAATGGGAAGTAGCAGCTCAGGGAGAAATAAGCAATGAGCATTCTTTCTCATGTTTAGTCCTGCTTTGTTTCTTGGTTGTCATTTATGGGGGGGTGGATGGGGGAACTTAGGAATGTGGTGCCTCAGCTGCTAGTCAATACATCTAAAAGCCGGTGTGTGAACCAAGGCCATGTCAACGGACACCTGTCGGAGCTGAACGGAAACTGTGGCAGAATTGATTAGCCAATATGACCTAAAAGACACAGGGGGGTGGGGAAATCCTAGTCTTTTAACTATCCCTAAGTGTGGGAACTATTTCAAGCTAGCTTCACTTTTCTAAGTGCCGAGATGATAGCAATAGCAATAGCAGTTAGACTTATATACCGCTTCATAGGGCTTTCATGTACTCAATAAAGAGTTTCTTGAATCTGAACAAAGTGTCAGCGTCCTGACTTCCCGGTGTTCATTACTTGGAACAATGATACAGCGTGCAGCAGTAAAAAGCCATAATTACCTCATTTTACAAAAAATATTATCTTTTATGATCTTCTAAGCGTCAGTAACACTGATTCAGCCTCATTAAGTGATTATGGGGCATGACAAACTGTCAAAAACATTTTAATTTTTTTAACGACACTACAATTCCTGGAGTACAAATATGATAGGTGAAATTCCAAGACCATAATCATTATTAGAGGGGCCCAATATCAGTCTTGTATGTGACTGTGTGGTGTGTGCTTTTGACCATAGAGAGGGCTGGATTAAGAGTCTGCACAGTCCATAGCTGGATGGGAGAAGCCGGAAAGAGATTCAGGATAGCCACATCCTAGAACTTCTTGGGATATATCTAGTAGATTAGAAGGTTATAGTTTTAGTTGAGCATGGTTCTATTCATTAGGCATAAGCAAAAAAGGATTGAACCCAACTGTGTCATCTCTGAGCTTAGGCCTGACATCAAGCTTGCCAAACTCATAGCATAACTTTCTAACCTATTAGATACATCTTGAAAGGTTTTAAGGAATGGCTACCCTGAATCTCTTCCTCCTCTCATTTCAGAAATGTTCAATCTCTTAATCTGGACCTCTCTCTGGCAAAGATCTAGTTTGCCAAAATTGTTTCCCGTCGCTTTTCTAGGTGCACATTCCTACCACTGTGAACAGGGGAAATGTAGTATTAAAAAATGTTCATAAAGACAGACAAATCTCTCTTCAGCACAACGTCCCCTAACTGCCATGTTGCTACCAGGATACTGAATTTGCCAAGTTCTCTTAGATTGTAACATGAAGAATACTAGATTATTCTTTCAACCTGTTTGGGGGGATGAGGCAATGGGAACAATGGCTCAAATTGTATATCAAAACAGTTATGATGCCCGATTTGATCTAGTAAGACTACATAACGTTGTGATATAATTAAACATATCATGATTTTTTTTTAGCAACCAACGCTACTATTTTAGGAGTTGATCAACATTTTTTCTCCTAAGGCAGCATCTGAAGTAAATATTTAAAAGTGTACAGATCATTGTGTAAGCAAAACTTTTTATAAGTGATTACCTCATTGCTACAATGATCTGTATTAACTCACTGAATTGGATCAGAACTGAAAGGTATTCGAGCTATGTTGCTGAAAACAGGAGCAAGATCAGCACATTTCTATTACAAAATTTACGTTTTGTACAGATTACATTTAATCTAACACTGTCTTGATTACTAAAATTGGGATTTTTGCAAGTTTTGTGATATTCCTACTTAGATTTCTACTTAGAACATAGAAGTACATTGTCCAGTATATTCATTTCTTGTTACAAATGCCTTATAGTAACATGAAATATTTGCAAGAGAGCCATCTGTTGGTTTCTAGAATTATAGCCAGTTTAGCCTCTGCAAGAAACAAAGAGTGTTGTGCATAGATGCATAGGTGTTTGTGGATCAACATCTATTTCATTCATTGAAAGAATAGTCATTATTAGAACAGACTGTGCTATAGTGACCGATTATAACATTTGTATAATATGAAGACATGATTTATACATAAACAAATACATGTCTCTGTTATTACACAAAAGCTCCCCCTCCTGTCTAATTCACAATTATACTCCTTGAAAACAATGAAACGTATTAGCATCTTGTTGGCTGAAAAATCATCTTTCTTTTCTATCATTCTCTGGAATAAAGCTAGAAACTTGTTTCATTCTACTGTTAATATCTCTATATAATGATTACAAGATTAAATGCATACATAGACAGTCTACACCGAGAAAACATAAATGTAAACTAGTCGAAGGGCAACTGTATTCAGAATGATGAAAAGCAATCGGAACCCCTGTGGGTCAATGAGAAAAATAATTCAGATGTTATAGCCGGATAATGTCTTATTAGGATGAATCAAGAAACCCTTTCAGACTTGTGTGGTGATGCTGTGCACCAAATAGGTAAGTGGCAGAATATATCGGACATTGCAATGAATTTCATTGCTTGCTCGCCTTAAGACACTTACATATAAAAGCCATCTTTATAACCCATGTATAGAGTCTCCAAGCAGCACACAGGAGAATGAAGAGTTTTGCTAAGTTAACATCCAAGCTAATAACAGCTAAAAACTTACTTATTGCTGTAGAATGTAGAATTCTCTCGTCTTTTTGTGAAGCCGATTGGTAGAGTTTGTAAGCAGATCTTGCATCTCCGAGCTCGGTTTCTCAGAAAGTTTACCTGACGGAAGATGCAAGTTTTCAAATGACAAGCATAAGAATTACTTTCAAATATGAACTACTTTAAAGAATTATTTTGAGAAACTGTAGTTTAGCACCACTAGGCTTCACGCTCAAGACCCATTTTTTGTTTGTTTGTTTGAGAATCGTGGAATCTTTTGCATTCATTTAGTTTGTCATCATGTCTAAATCTTGTTTCAACCATGGTGAAGATTAAGCTTAAATTTTAGTCACTAAACCAGAAAAAAAATATTCCAATCTCCTCATTGGCCAACTATAAAACATAGGAGTGCCATATTTGTCCTTATTTTTTTTTAACAGTAAACTATAATTGAATGTTATGTTGAAAGCAGATGTATTATGTTTTACAGAATAGATAAGACACTCAAATCATTTCTATGTGAGGATCTTTGCATTCAAGAATATGTGGGCCTTAATCACTAAAAGCTAACAAGTGGAAACATATCCAGGATATGTATTGCCTTTCTGGGTGTATAAGGCAAAGCATAGCAAATCTCCTATACAAATCAAAAACAAACCCTTGAAAACCTATTGCTATTTTGCTGTAATTGCAGTTGTTTCTTGCATTTCTAAATGAGAAACTTCCACTTTGCGAGCCATCATTCCCTTAAACTGTCTTTATTCAGCAGAACTACATTGAGTTTTTACTTGTGCCTTCAAAGTATCAGACACTGCTTCCAAATAAAATCAAACATCTTAACTATTTTCCTTTTTACAGTCATTCAACCTAATCATTCTGCAGATACACTTCCTGCTTCTCCCAGCAGCAATTATCAAAGAGGAAAAAAGAAGGTAGAAAAACACATCTTTCAAGCAATAAAATAGGTTCTTCCTGCAAAATTCTTGTATAATTGTTTTATGCAGAATATGGGTTTATTTATAGTTCTAAAATTTTTACCATTGTAACAGAAGTGGGTTCCTACTGGTTCGGCTGAGTAGATAGTAACTTGGCTTGCCACGCCGCCAAACTGGTTTGATTATCGGCAGCGCCATCTTGATTTTTGTTTCTGCACATGTGCAAAACAATCTTCTTTGCAAAAATGTAATTTTTTTTCTCTTCTCTAACTTGCGCATGCGCAGACCTTTTTAGGTGCAAATGCACACATGTGCAGAGCACATGGGCAAAAAAGTTTGTAATGCTGGCAGCAACCCCTCTGCACTTTAACATGGAGAAATGCTCTCCATTTTGAAGTGTCTTCAGTACATTAGCTCCTCCAAGGATATTCTAGTAATTTCTGTGATTTCTCTTTGTTCTTTCCTTTCTATTTGCTTCAAACTTAACAAAGATAAGAGCAGGGGCTTCCATGTAGGGATATATGAAGTCCTTCACTTATGACTGGCCATTTAGCAACTGTTCAACGTTACAATCACCCTGAATGAGGGGAATTAGGACTTATGACCTGGCTTTGAAGTTCCAATGGTCAGACTTTCTTCATAGTCATGTGCCCAATCTTTGGGTTCTTGGCAATACAGCTGCATTATGATTGTTTGCAATGTCACACAGTCATGTGACTGTGCTTTACAAAGGTTTTGCTGAAAACTTACAAATCGATTACTTTTGGGTTTATGAGAAATAGCATCTCGAGCAGCCCGGTCAGTCATTCTTCCCCCATCTTCTAGAAACCGATAGTCTAAAGAAGAAAATCAAGGAAAAGGCAAGGAGTCATTTTACTGAAATATAAGTGATGTTGATATGTAAAAATACATATAAACAGTGTATTCAGCATTAAAATGTTCAATGTATGTAGGTTAAGATTTTGTAATAACATTTAAACACAGCTATTATTATTTTCAAAGTCAAACACAAACCTATATGACCCCAGGAAAAGACAAATTTCTTTTAAGGAGAAGCTGAGCTTTCATGTTTTATTCTGATTTTTTAAATTCTATATGCTGATTTGGTGTCATTAGTATATTCTAGATCTGACTAGTCATTGACTGTAAATAAATTTTATTATTATTATTGCTGAGAAGTGTAGTGTACATATTCCATACCTGTTTTCAAGTATTTTTTCAAGTTTTGGAGTATGAGCATCCCTGTTTTTAGGCTGTTGGTTTGCGCTCCGCGTTTGGTAATTTGGTTGCAAACGGTTCACCGACAAAACCGCGCTCGACTAAACCGCGCCTGACTAAACCGCGTCGCTGACGTCATCAACAGGGCGACGACAGCGCTGAGAAAGAAGCACGCTGTAAACCCTAACCCTAAAATTAACCTCTAAACCTAAACCTAACCCCCCTAAACCTAATCCTAAACCTAATCCTAAACCTAACCCTAAACCTAATCCTAACCCTTAACCTAACCCTTAACCTAACCCTAACCCTTAACCTAACCCTAAAGCTAACCCTAACCCTTACCTTAAGTTGAATCGGCTTGCTTTCAAAGCGCTATTTAAAGCACCCTTCTTTCTCCGCGCTGGCTGTTGTCACCCTGTTGATGACATCAGTGACGCGGTTTAATCGGGCGCGGTTTAGTCGAGGGCGGTTTTGACGGGTCACGGGTTGCAAACATTTTGTCACCATTCAAGGAGACATTGTCAGTGCATTTTGAGTTTAATGGTTTGCATTATGGTTGTTTTCAGTGTCCTGCATTTTACAAAGATTTTGCTGAAAACTTACAAATCGTTGCTTTTAGGGTTATGAGAAATAGCATCTGGAGCAGCAATTCCAAATGCACTGCCAATGTCTCCTCAAATGGTGGTGAAACATTTCAACCAAATTGCCAAAGTCGGAGCTCAAACCAACAGCCTAACAACCCGAGCTACTAATATTCAAACACATTTCATCCCCTATTTTCAACTGTGATTGAAATATGCTATGCATTTGAAATTTAAGTATCTCTATATGAGCTAGGATTCTTTTTCAGTGAAGAAATATACTTACATTGCCTCATTCTCAGTCTAAAACGTTCTCAACCTATCTTTGTATTCTATCCAACATTCTCTATTGTGTTTGTTTTAGGATACTAGGACAAACTACTGTTAGTACGGTAGAAAGAAGCTTAGTATTGGCACAGTAGCAAGAATTTATTAATTTTTTTAAATAATTCTTATACTTAAAAAACAACTCTACATAGCACTACACTAGTCTAGATCATTGCTTATCCCAAGCCCTACAGTACCTTAGATAGTTTACTGGATTCTTACCACTTAGAAGAGTTAAGTTGCTGAAGTCATTCACTGAAACAAAGGCCGCCTTTTCTCTGATTCCATTACAGCTGTATAAAGCTTTATGTTTTTTTACACAAGCCAAACTGAAAGCACAAAAGCAAAGGAACACTGTTATTTTATTTTCCGCCACCTAAGATTTTTTAAAAAAGTCTTTGGTTTATACCTACCTGCATGAATATTTCATACATCGAGGGCATCTGTATTTTGCTATTTCTGTATTACAGAGTTCACATCTAAAAAAATGAAAATTGAGATGGTACGCTTAGAGTGAACAGCACAGAGAAAAGTCTTTGCACAGGG
This sequence comes from Thamnophis elegans, assembly GCF_009769535.1. Taxonomy (NCBI): domain Eukaryota; kingdom Metazoa; phylum Chordata; class Lepidosauria; order Squamata; family Natricidae; genus Thamnophis; species Thamnophis elegans. The sequence goes on along the minus strand of NC_045545.1, from coordinate 15,804,634 downwards.
GAATATTGGAAAAGACAAACTAGTTAAGAAACATTATCAGAACTTTTCACTTCTGTTTAAGTGCAAATTCCCATTAACAGCCTTGGCTCTCTCCTCAAAACTGATTTATTACAAATTAATAAACCGTCTCAGGATGTCTTTGCTATAACAGCAGTCCACTGCATTTCCTGCAAAAGGTGTTAAAATACTGTTACTGATAATCTGAGCCCCTTCAAGCTTCCAATGAGAATCAGTACAACAGGGATCCACATCCTGTTAATGGCCGCTCTCAGAATTCTGTCTTATCGTTTGTCAGCAGCATCCTGGTAAATGTTGCTTTGTCGTTTCTTGCCAGTAGAAGCAACTAAACAATAGAAATTCTTTCCCATGGTTTGTTTAGCATGAGTAACTTGGATTGGTGCCCCATCAGCTAGAGATGATGCATCAGAGCTCCAATTGGCACATCACACTAAATCAGAAATACACAACCTAAACATCAGCACTTTGTGATCTGCTCTACTGTCAAGACCCCTGGCTAGGTCTTGTAAATGATGGCATACTTATATTAAATTTTTTAAAAATCAAATCCGAATAGAGGGTTTCTGCACCACATGAAATCAAATAGTCACAGTAAGTGAGCCTAGGCATTGAGATGCCACTATTCTAAAAATCTGTATTTTTTAAAAACACCAAATTCACCAAAGTGATTTTGTGTCTTCCTGTTTTACACAGTATCTGATTACTTAAAAAATACGATAAATTCTAGATGGCTACAGAGAGGTACAGAAAACTCTTATTTTCTTGGGCCCATCTAAGTTTTCCAGTTTTGTAGCTCAGATAAGGTAGCCTTTCCCCTCCTTGTTAGGTATATATATTCCAGCTCTGACAGATGATGGCTAATTTTTTTGCTTACCAAGTAATTTCACAAGAGTTCCAATTCAATTAAACATGCTTTTTGAAAGTCTAAATGTATAAGCGGCCAAAGAAATCTTTTGGAGCAAAATAAGTCTGATCACAAGCCATACTCTTTCGTCTATACATTGCTTTATGTATAAAATCAGAGCATGATGCTCTTTTTTTATATGGAACTAACTCAATTTTTAATTTTAATTGCTGTGAAGTTTTTCCTTTCAGAAAGGCCAAGTGTCAGGTTGCTGACTTGGCATTTTCTGAATTGTGCTGTGGACCTAGATCAAATTGACCCAAACATAAAGACAGTAAATTCTGAGAAACCATTTTTAGGTACAGGGAGAGCAGGACATCTTCAGGATTGTCACTATAGAAGTAGTGACAGTCCTAAAGAAGTCCTGTTCTTCTTCATATGGATTACTAGTTGTACTTTCTCACTTGTATGTTAAGAGAAAAGCCTAAAATAACGATGACAAATATTTGTGAAAAGCATAAGAGCTTTAATAGAGCAAAGATGCCTTGATGGGAAATAATGCAAAGTAAGCAGAATAATTTTGTAAAAACAGTATGCTTGATGGTTTTGCTTTTTAAACGTGTTACATCTAATATTTATTTTATTTACATAACTATACTTATGGAGTGTAATTGCATTGGTATTTTCACCATGAGTAAATGTACTCTGGTCAGAGGGAGCTCAAGATCTTACATGAACTGGGTTCAAAGATCGTAGACTGCAAAGCTCTGAGCTACAAAGTGAAATGTAATTTCAATTTGTTCAATGGTTTCCAAAATGGATTGGCTGATATTTTTTTCCAGAACCGCATTTCTAAAATTTATACTGTAGACATGACAACTGTGATGATGCTTAGATGAACATATTTAATTAAAAAACCATGTATGTATAGTATACTCCAAAATGAATATGATAAAGAAACGATGTTTGCCTGTAATGCACCAAGCAGCCAACAACAAGTCTTTGAACTGAGCACACAGAATATGTGTGTTTGTTCATATCATATGGGATATGCAAAAGTTCAAGTCCATGTTAGATATAAAAGTATAGCTCCAAAGTACAAATAGTCCAAATAAATACACAAATAATGTGAAATTGTGCCATGCTTCTGTGTCAAGCATCCTTCCTGATCAACATAGTCCACAGGGTTGTCATACAGCTATAGTCACCTAAATCTTTGTATACCAAATTTGAATATTGGGAAATGTTTTATTTCAAAAAAATCTCGAGGTGGCGCAGTGGTTAAATGCAGCACTGCAGGCTACTTCAGCTGACTGCAGTTCTGCAGTTCGGCTGTTCAAATCTCACCGGCTCAGGGTTGACTCAGCCTTCCATCCTTCCGAGGTGGGTAAAATGAGGACCCGGATTGTTGGGGGCAATATGTTGACTCTGTAAACTGCTTAGAGAGGACTGAAAGCCCTATGAAGCGGTATATAAGTCTAACTGCTATTCCTATTGCTATCTTAAATTTTATACATTTATCTATTTGTTTATTTATCCTTTTTCCATAGCGATTAACAGCAAATGACTCTGGGCTGCTTACAATTCTAAAATAAATAAATAAATAAATAAATAAATAAATAAATAAAATGAATAAATAAATGAAAAAAATATTTAAAACCCTAAAAACACCCATAAAATAAATAAGTGCAAACAGCAGCTGTGAAGATTAATCAATTAGTAATAAAGCCAAGTACAGGTAGTCCTCGTCTTACGACCACAATTGAGCCCAAAATTTCTGTTGCTAAGTGAGACATTTGTTAAGTGAGTTTTGCCCCACTTTATGAGTTTTCTTGCCATAGTTGTTGAGCAAAACACTGCAGTTGTTAAAGTTAATGACATGGTCGTTAACTGAATCTGGCTTTCACATTGACTTTGCTTGTCAGGCCACAAAAGCTGATCATATGACCCCAGGACACTGCAACCATCATAGATATGAAGCCCTTGCCAAGCATCTGAATTTTGAGCATTGACCATAGGGATGCTGCAAAGATCAAAAGAGTAAATAATCATTTTTTCGTAATCATTTCGTAATCATTTTTTTCAGCACTGTAGTAACTTTGAATGGTCAAATTGTTGTAGGTTGATGACTACCTTACATAGCCAAGTTTTTAAAGCTTTGTGAAAAACCAATAGGGTCATTATATTTGAATATTCTAAGTGAATAACCTAAAGGTTTAATCCAACTAGCACAATTATTTGGCTCCAATAATAATGTCTCTTGAGGAATTCTACACTTAATATGGACAACAAAAATTCTTTCACTGCATAATGTTCAATTGTGCTCAAACATTTCTGTATTTGTTAAGTGAACGTTCTCCCACTTTATGGCCTCCCTTGCCACAGTTGTTAAGTGAATCACTGCGGTTTGTTAAGTTAGCAACGTGGTTGTTAAATGAATCTGGCTAACCCACTGACCTTGCTTGTCAGAAAGTCTCAAAAAAGGTGATCACAGTCAGAAAAATGAACCAGTTGCCAAGCAGCTAAATTTTGATCACATGGACCATGGGGATGCTGTAATGGCTGTTAAGGGTGAAAAACGGTCATAAGTCAACTTTTTTCAGTCTAACTTCGACCGTTCAGTAGAATGTGCTGTTCTAAGTCCAGGACTACCTCAGTATGAAATAGAGAGTCCTAGACTTAGAACAGTTCGTTTAATGACTGTTCAAAATTGCACTGCCCCTATCTCGAATGGTATGATTGTTGCGCTTTTAAACTATGTATTGTTTTGTGTTGTTGTTAAACTGTCTGTATTCCCCTTTCCCTTGAGTTGTGAGCCGCCCTGAGTCCCCTTAGGGAAAAGGGCGGCATACAAATAAAATAAAACTCAAACTCAAAAAGTGACTTATGACCGTTTTTCACACTTAAAGGCCATTACAGCATCCCCATGGTCCGTGTGATCAAAATATAGTGTCTCTATCCATTAAGTCTGGGGTAGGGAGGAATCATTTTGTTGCCCTGACATCTGTGCAGCCAGAATTCTTTAAAAAAAAAGCTGATTTCTTGAAATAAACGAGATCTACTTCCTCCCCCTCCGCTAAAGCTGCATTATTGTACTTCTTCCAGGGACGCATTCAAGGCAAGGCGCAACTGGCTTATAATAGCAGCAGGGCAGGCAAAGCGAGGCTACCATTGAACGGTCCCACGCGAGGAAGCTTAAGAATCACGAGGTTTGATTCTCCACCCTCCCATCTGGATCGTCCCCGAGTTTCCGCCTGGAAAACTCGGGGCCCCGCCGCCTGTGGCGAAGGAAGAAGTCGGAAGAAAGGGCCTACCTCCGCAGCGACATCTTCCGCTGAAGACTTTCGTCCGGCCCGCTCGGAACGGCTCCTATCACGGTCGCCATGCTTGGGGCCGCCGCGCTCGCTTGCAGCCTAGACCGGCGCGACGCGGCTCGAGTCACCGCCCCCTAGCGACCGCGCAGAAAAGAAGCTCCGGAAAGAAGCCCCGCCCCTGGAAGGCGCCGCGCGAGTTTTAGGGTTGCTTGACCCGGGCTCAAGTGTTTGGAAGTGGGAACGGATGAGGAATCGTTCCTGGCAGACCCGGGTAGGGAAAAGTGATGGAGGGGTTCCTCTTTCCTTGTTGAGGAATCATGCAAAAGTGGTGCTTTTGGCCGTAGGCAGAGAAGACTGCAATGAGTAGTAACGGTATTGGTATATTGCTCCGTTTCTATACAGTAGCTTGCCCTGCCAGTATTGATGGGTATGGGGTATATTGTTGCCAGAAAAACAGTATGTCTATATCCATGAAGTCAGTAATCAAGCTCAACAGGAAGAATAAGAGTTGGAAGGGACCTTGGAGGTCTTCTAGTCCAACCCACTGCTCAAACAAGAGACCACACCACCACCATTACCACTATCATCATTAATGTTTCAGAATGGTCTAATACCAGAAATGGTTCAGGAGCAACATGTGAAATAATATAATTCATCAACTGATGAACCATTATATCCAAGGATGTAAAATTCTTTGTATAATTGCAGAATGAGTATTTCCAGATTCGGGTACCTATAAAGTAATAAAACTTGGTTCCATCTTGTCTCTTAATTTTAAATAAACATAGTAATAACAAAACAAAGATTTCTGAGTATTTAGAGGACAAGATTTTTTTCTAGACCAAGAAAGTAATTTCTTATATTTTATAAATTTATCTTGTGATAAATGAAAACTAAATAAGAACATACTTGGCTGGTAAAAGGTAAAAAAGAGTTACTCTACAAAAGTTTAATATTTAAAATGATAATGAATGTTGAACAAATTTTTGATTCTGTATCATCCATATATAGCAAGACTAATCAACTTGTGCTTTCCCCCTCTAACTAGTCCCTGTGGAGCCAATAAGAATAAAGCAGTTGCTCTAGATTTGCAAGTGGTCAGGATGCGTGTAGTAGAAGTGCATCTATGAATTAATGGGTAAAAACAATGTCTGAAAAAGTAGAAAATTAGAGAAAACTGGTGTAACGATGTGTTTCCTTTCTATGGTCAAAAAGATGCTTTAAACCTTTAATCTTTCCCATTGCTTGAAGTTATACATTCTAGAATTTATTCTGCTGGTCATTATTATTTAGTAAAATGTTTCAGATTCATGCTGCAATAAGTTTATTTAAATGGATAATAAATCTATCACACCCCATCCCATCTAAAGGGAAGCAAAATTGCATGTTTTCTTTGAAGGAGAATATTAAACTATCTGATATTTATTTAAACTTTGTTAAAAAAAAGTATTTATAAGAGGTTACAGTCCTAAAAATAAACTATTTTGGCACAAAAGCACATTTCCAGAATGACTTATTTAAGAGTATAATTTAATAGCCATTTAAATATATGCTGTATTAAGATTTTCAACAGTTACAAAATATTTACACAAGTTATAATTATAGATTGCCTGAAAAGTTAACATCTTTAAAAATCATTGTACGTAGTCCTTCTACAAGTACAAAATTCTGTTCTTTTTATAAGCACCAAGATATGTCTGTCCCATCCATTTCATGTTACAGACAGAAATATTTTCAAAACAAGATTTTCACATAAATTAATGTTTTCAGTTATCATGAACTATGTGACCAAATATTTTTAAGACACAATTTTACAATGAAGAGTTTCTTTGATGTAACCAGCACATACAGCCTAAAAAAAAAAAGTAAAGAAAAAATAACACTTTATGTTATATATGGAGCGCCAGGCCACACAAACAGGAAACACGAAAGAGGTAGTGGATCATCTGTGAAGATGTTTGTGTCCGAAAAGGACCATCATTCAACTAAAGTGTTTTAAGGGATTTTATGGCGGCGTAACTCATTGTCAGTATAACATAAGCTATTGCACATTTGGGAGCGTAAACCATACTGCTCCATTTTACTGCATTCTTCCATCTTTCTTTAAGGTGTCCTAGACAGTGCTGAATAATAAAATCAAGAAGAATTTCCATATATGCATATTCTTTGGTTCAGAGAATATCATAAAAAGCACCAACCAAAAATTAAATATTTTATTAATGTTGTCAAAAGTTTTTTTTAAAGCCATTTCTCCTTCATAGGAGGAAGTCTTTTTCTTCCTGAGATTCTTTAAAGAATTCACCAGCATATTGCTGTACAAATTGTTCCACAGTTTTGTAGTTATTTCTTGTGTTCTGTATATGGCGATATGAAGAGGTTTAGTCAAAATCCTAGAGAAAGCACACCAAGCCACTTTCTATGTATCGCTGTTGTCCCTGATTGAGATGAGAAAATGGATGAACCTGAACAACTGGTAGTTGATTTGTGTCTTGAGTGTGGAAAAAAAACTGGGTTTTGTGCCAGTTGCCGTCTTGAATCTGCAATAAAAGAAAACTTACAATCATACAAGATTTTAATTCGGTATGATCTTTACAGGGAAAATCAAGAAAGAAGCAATAGTTATCACCAAAGATATGCAGATGTGCATACTTATGTGTATAAACAACTATTTTGGAAAGTGTTTTAACAAAATACTGTTTTAGATGTTTTGATCTGATCTGAAAATATTTTTTCATTTAGTTACAAACTAAAATGTTGTTGTTCCAGGCAGAAATTGATGGGGGGAAAGAATTGGATAAAGCCAATGGCATAAGCAGAGGCCGAGGGGAGGCAGGGAAGTGCATGGTTATGGGAAAGCTAAAATACTCAGCTTAAGGACATCAGCAGCAATCATAGCTGAAAGAAAAGAGGGAAGTGAAGGCAGCAGGCAAAATAGGGCTGGAGGGATATGGAGATCCTGAAGGGAGAGAATCACATCCTTGCCTTTCCTGATTCACCACACAGGAATTGCTTGGACTATTGTTTCATGTTAAAAGTAACACAACCAAAATCTTCTGGATTTTGATTCTGCTGACCTGAAATGGCTCATTATACTTTTTCCACTGTTGTGGAAAATGTGGGGAAACTCCAAGAAATGTGAATTTTTTAAAAAAATATGATATATTGGGCAACGTTTTGATGGTTGGAGTCCCCGCTTAAAATTTGAGGGGGAAGATAAAGGCCGTAGCATAGTGATACAATGAGAATGAGGTCACACTACAGGTAGTCCTTGACTTACAACCACAATTGAACCCAAAATTTATGTTTCTAAGTGAGACATTTGTTAATTGAGTTTTGCCCCATTTTGCGACTTTTCTTGCCATAAGTGAATCACTGCAGGTATTAAGTTGGTAACATGTTTGTTAAGTGACTCTGGTTTCCCCTTTTCCTTTGCTTGTCAGAAGGTCACAAAAGGGGATCACGTGACCTCGGGACACTGCAACCATCATAAATGTCTGAGTGTCTGAATTTAGATCACATGGTCATGGGAATGCTGCAGATTGAAGAAAAACAGTAATCAGTCACTTTTTTCATTGCCGTTGTAACTTTGAACGGTCACTAAATGCACTATTGTAAGTTGAGGACCACTTGTATATGGAGGGAATTAAAAAATATGTGGAGAAGGAGTTGTTGCTAAGTTTTAAAAGGGGAACTGAGATTTCTTTTACTATTTAAGATAACATTTAGCAGTTCAGTGTAATGTTTAAAGAACCAGCCTAGATATTGGGCAACCATGAATGTTAGTCCTACCTGGGTGAGTTTGGGTCAATCATTTTCAGCTCTAGGAAGAAGGTTATGGCAGACCACTTTTGAAAACTGCATGCCCTGGTGGTTCAGGTGTTTGCCAGGAAGCAAAACTGATTTGCAGGCATCACCACTCTCAATAAAAAAGTCCCTTTTTATACACTCCCCTTTTCAGTTGTTTTCTGTAATCTCCCAAGTTTTATAAATGACAGTCAAATCATGCTCTTTATAAACAGCATTCTAAGCTATTTGGGAGAGCAGTGGACTATAAATGTAATAAATAAATGAATGCAATTGCTATTGGAAAACTTAAGTACTGGAAGAAAAATACCGTATATACTCGAGTATAGGCCGACCTGAATATAAGCCGAGGCACCTAATTTTACCACAAAAAACTGGAAAAGTTATTGACTTGAGTATAAGCCTAGGGTGGGAAATGCAGCAGCTACCGGTAAATTTCAAAAATAAAAATAGATACCAATAATGTTTTTGAATATTTATTTCAAAGAAAAACAGTAAACTAGCGGTGTATTCAATGAAATACTTCACTCACCTCATGATGCTGATGTCCCGCTGTGATGATGATGTCCCGTGCAGCCGCGGGAGCGATGTCCCGCCTCCTATGACACACGGCACAGTGATTCCTATCATTGGATCACTGTACCAGAGGAGGTGGGACATCGCTATGTGGCTGCTTGCCATAACAAGGAGGAGGTGGGACATCGTTGCAGAGCGGCAGGAGGGGGAGGAAGGGGAATCGTAAGACAGCCCTGCATTACATTAGAACGTGAGGAGGGGGGATGGTGCGGTGCGCGCTGCGCGGCAAACTGACACAGAGGGAGGGGAAACTCACAGGGGCACTGGGCCATTCACGAGTGTCACCCAGCGGCATGGCCCCGCCCCTTTTTCTCCTCCATTTCGGGCAAATTTTTCACTGACTCGAGTATAAGCCGAGGCGGCTTTTTTCAGCCCAAAAAGTGGGCTGAAAAACTAGGCTTATACTCGAGTATATACAGTATTTATATCTACTTCATTTACTTCCACTTCCACTGCATAGCTTTCTGTTCTTTTTGGGCTTGTCAACCTGCCATCTATTTGCAAACTGAGATTCGTAAGAATTACCAAAAAAAAAGAAGAAGCATTTGGAGTACATTTTGTTCATAAACCAGAGGTGATTCAATACTCATTGGAAAAAATGAGCTCTTCCAAGTTTCCATGACTAGCCATGAGCATTTTAATTTAAAACAAAATAACTTTTATTTTTAAAACATTATTTTATGATTATCTTCAACTTGGGTATATACATAATAGCTTAGGAGTTCATGGCGATTATGAATTTGGGCCGAAAAAATTATGAGCTGGTATAAAAGAATCAGATCTGCATTCTTGCTCATCTCTTGTTCCCTTGTAGAATTAGAAAGTAACAAATGTCTACAAAATTTTTGAATGTATAACAGAAAATGGAGTCCTAATATATCTAGCACATTAAGAATATTCAGATTTTAAATCATATCTAATCTTTAGTGTTAATCTCAGTTTTTATGATTTTCTAAATTCACTATAATTTATAATATAGACATTTAACATTTTTAGTTGGATGTTTAAGAAATGAAACCCATATCGTTTGTGGCCAAAATGCATATATGAGAAAATTAGAAAGTATTCTTTGTATTAACATTTTCAGTAATGACTACCGTACATATGGCTTACCATGCATTCATCCATAAGAACTTTTGGTTCAAGCAGCGTGTTTGCTTCAAAAATATCACCATTCCATCCTTTGAAGATCAGGGAAGGTTTCTGATCATGTAGTTCATTAGTTTTCCACACTGGGGTATTTAGGCAATGAACTGTAATAGTGTGGGTTGCTTCTGAACTAAGTAAATGAAGGAAGTTCATCTGTACTTTTCCAATGTTAAATTCCAACTATTTAACAAAAATAAACATTATTATAGAAAATATGGTGGCAGTTCATAACCACAAATCATACTGACAGTTTAGATATATTTAATATATTATTATTCATTAAAAATTCCATTGCAGTAACAAACTATTGGTATTTAATCTGTTACATTGTTCAGGCACCATAAGCATATTCCTTCCTTTTCTTACAAAAACGGATTTACACAATATAAATATGAGGAGGAAGATTACATAAGGGGGATGGAAAAAACAACACTGCATACTTTGCTTTTCAAGTTGTTGTTTCCATATGGACCTTGTTTAGGCCCTTACTTTGACATTTGGCTTGAATTTCTAATGGTTCTTCGACTACAAAGCCATCAATTTCAGGGCTAGAACAATACTGAGAATTTTTTTTAAGACCATTTTTATCTTGTTTTTCCTCTCTGTTTCCACTAAGTTCACTAAATGTTTTAGGAAATGTGATAGACACAGGAAACAAAAATTATTAAATAATAGTACCACTGTGCTAGTAATAAATAAGGTTTTGTTCTCCATGTAACTTTAAAGCATGATAAGGCCCTTATCTAACCTTGCCAATTTTTAACAATTCTCTGCAGATTATTTCTGAGTAAGAATGCATAGGACTGATGAGTTATACATTGGCTTAATTTATTACTATACTATAAATCCGTGATGGCAAACCTATGGCACGCATGACCAAAGTGGCACGCGGGGCCAAGCTGCCTGGCACGCACGGCATCGCACATTCCTCTTCTGGCACATGCAATGATCAGCTGGCCTTTGTGCGTGTGGCAGTGCCGGAAACTAGAAGAGCTGGTCTTCCATTTTCCAGCATGTGCACGCATGTGTGCCAATAATTGGAAGATTTGCTGGCTGACACGTATGTGCACCAGAAACCAGAAGATCATTTTCCAGTGCGTGCATGCCCCCTGGGCAGCTCCTCTCTGTGTGGCGGTCCAGACGAGCACCTCGCGCGCACAGAACGCATTAGCACACACACTCCCTTTTTAGCACCTGGTGCCGAAAAGGTTTGCCATCACTGCTATAAATCATAGCTTGCCTCTTTCTTTCTCTTTCTTTCTTTCTTTCTTTCTTTCTTTCTTTCTTTCTTTCTTTCTTTCTTTCTTTCTTTCTTTTTCTTTCTTTCAACATTTAGCTAAGAACATGTATTTAATTCATGATCAAATATTCCATTGCAAGAGGCCCTTATTACATAGTTTCCTATGTGTTAACTGCCTCTACCTATGAGAAATAGGTTCATTTGTGTTTTGTAAATATGCAGGGATATTGCAAAATATACAAAAGGGAAGATATTTCTAATGATTGGCCAGCCAAATTCCACAGAAAAATTCCAACTTTTATAAATAAATAAATAAAACTGCAGAAAGAAGACAAATGTATGGTTGTTGCAGAAATGATCTACCTTTGTGACTGATACAGGAGATAAACATGTCTGGCCACCAGCAGTGAAGTTGCAAAAAACCTCAATAGCATCTGAAGGGCACCCAATATTTGGATCAATCCAATATTTTCCTGTCAGTTGAGAAAATAAAAGGCAGACAAATTCTGAAATATGTTTTTCACCTGTGAAAACCCGAGTTTCTTAAACAGAAAAATCTTCAGTCTTAAGTTTTCTTCTGCCCTTATATCAGTGATAGTGAACCTATGCCACATATGTCACAGGTGGCATGCAGAGCCCTCTCTGCGGGCAGAGCCCTCCAGCTCAGCTCGAGCCTCCTGCTGGCCAGCTGTTTTTTTAGTCTCTGCCGTGCATGCGCAGGGTGCACGCAAGATGCACACACATGTGCGGGGATCACACGCACATGTGGGGGTTGTGCATGCATGTACAGGTGAGCAAGGGGGGCTCCCATGTGTGGGGAAGCACGGGTCATGTGTGTATGTGGGGGGAGCACAGGGAGGTGTTGAGCATGCATTGCATTATGGGTGTGCACACACGCTTTGGGCATGCAACAACAAAAAGGTTAGCCATCACTGCCTTATATGTTTTCAGATTCCAAAAATAGGGGAGAAAGAAGAGAGTGACAAAAGTTGCAATGGCACTGCACTGAACAAAGGGTACTTAAAACTGGTTTTCAAAATTCCAGCTATCACAGTATTCCCACAGTTCTCTGTTGGGTGCTTGGCAACCACTCTCACTAAAATAGTTGCAGTGTCCTGTGGTCATGTGATAACCATTTGCTATCTTCCCTATCAGCTTCCCACAACCAAAGTAAATGTGGAAGCCAGCAATGAATTTCACAACTTGTTTTGATAAGTCACCTACCTGCATACCAGTGGTGGGTTTCAAAAATTGTTCGAACCTACTCTGTGGGTGTGGCCTCCTTTGTGGGAGTGGCTTGCCGCCCATGTGACCGGATGGGAGTGGCTTGCCGCCCATGTGATCGGATATGAAGATGCCGATGACACTTGTCAGAACAACCTTAAATTACCTCACACACAGCACTGGCATGCATAAGAATATGATGTAAACTTGTTTTTTAAAAGGCATCTTTGGTTTGTGTTAAAACAACTTCAACACATGCAATGTTCTGATTGCACCACAAACGCATGATAGTGTAGAATAATCATATCCAAGGACCAGTGGTGGGTTTCAAAAAAATTTGGAACCTCTTCTGTAGGTGTGGCCTGCTTTCCGGGTCCACTGGTGGAACCTCTTCTAACCGGTTTGGTAGATTTGACGAACCGGTTCTACCGAATAGGTGCGAACTGGTAGGAACCCACCTCTGCTGCATACCACATCCTCCTCTTCTTGATCTCTGCTCTTGGATACACCCACATTCTCCTCCCCTCAACATTGCTGAATTTACACCCACATCGTCCTATCCTGCACTTGCACTCTCACCCTCCTTCCCTTGACCTTCCGGTGTTTGCATGCACCTGTGGGTCTCTTGCTGCTCCTTAATGACCTATCCATGGATCTTGATGCTTCAAAGGCAACTGGGACTCCCTGGACTGTTGTCACCAAGCAATGTGATCATGTGACATAGTGCTTTACGCCCATAGTGCTTAGTAACAGCAGGCCTTGGCCCAATTTGCTGCTGTAACCTGAGGATTACCTAAAACTGTACTGTGGCTCAACTAGCTGTAATTGAGTTGTGAGAAAAAGATGTAAGGACTCTATACTATTCATTTTTCTTTGCAATTATTATTTATGTAACTATAGTCAAAGAAACTACAAATATCTTGTGTTAATAATGAGAATATTCTTTATTTGTGTATATGTTTCCAGATTTCACTACACTGGCAGAAGAATTCATACAATTATAGAATTGGAAACTTTGAGAACAGCAAAGTCCTTTGGATTTACAAGCAGTATTTTAGGCCAGCAAATTCAAAGCAGCTAGATTATAAAGGAGGTATATAATTTAATCTTTTACAGATTAAATTTTGCATGTACAAGCTAGGCAATTTTGGCCATAGCATCTGAAATAAAACAATATATGAATCTAATGCAAAATAGACAATTCTATAATAAAAAACCAAGAGTTCAGTTGCTGTGGATCTCTGAATTCTAATCAAAGCAAATGCTGTATAAAGTTTAAGACTTATTTGATTTTTAATGTCATTGGAAACCTACCATTAGACACTTTACGTTCGCAGTTGAGCAAATCTCTGCAGATACGTGCTGGATTATCTCGGGTTCCCAATGGGTTTTTGATGCTATGGAGTAAATTGCTCAGATAATGTAGTGTTTTGAATATTTTGGCACTATGGTCTAGGAAAGTCACTTCAGTGTTCTGATAATTCTGCCAAAGTAAAAAAAAATATATTATTGCAAAGAAATGTCAATGTATTGGGACATAGTCAATTACCAATCTAAATTCTACCTATAATTATAAATCTGGAGTTTCTGATTTATGACAAATACTGCAGAAAAATAAGCTAAATGGTGGGAAATGGTATGCCTCATATAAAAGGTTTTGAATATTTGTCATAATTGGATCTGACTTGGTAATAATATGTTTTTTTAATTTTTTTTACTATAGCAATTGATTATTTGCTGAATATTTGTCAGCATAAGCTATGGCTGAAAAAAGACAAATTTAATTTTAACTCAATATAACTATCATTTCCCAGATTACCAGAAATATGGTAATATTTTAACTTTGTATTGGCTGGATGATAACCCCTCTTCTCCCACCCCTGTTGCCCAAATATTGTTACTAGTCTTGGGCACCATGTCTGAAGGCATCAGACAAACTGGAACAGAGTTAAAGAAGAGTAACATAGATGATCAAGGGATTAGAAATTAGGTTTTATGAGAGGAAATGAACTGGAAAAATTAACATTCTTTAATTACATAGTGGACATATCTTAGTAAGATTAGTATCTGTTTTCTATTACCCTGATGTGCAATCTACAGAATAATGGACATGAAGTGACAGAAAACAAATTCTGATTGAATGTTAGAAAAATCTTCTAAATTTGTCAAAGAACAATTTGACAGTGGAAATTATTCAGACTGGTGATAAGTTTACACTTGTTAGATATGTTCAAGCAGAACTGGGTAACTATATGTCAAAGTTGATTTAATTTGGCTCCCTTCACGGAAGAAGCATGTGGATTGACCTAAGTAGTTCCTTCCATTTTTATAATTCTGTGATTTTTGCTATATCATGTTTGGTTCCAACCGCTGTTTAATCCTTTTCTATATTAAAGTGTCCCAATGATGTAACATTTCCTTATGCGATGAGGTCATGTCATCTCTTTTTTTTTGTTTACACCAACCTAAACAATTTGGTGTTAAAACAGTTGTACGATGTCTTAAGCATTTAGACTAAAAGGCTCATATATCCTTTTTTAGTTTGCCATTCAATGCTTTTCACCACAAATTAATATATTTGAAAATCTGTAATAAAATAAAGCCTTTAAAATTATGCATATCTTATTCTTGTAATGTTATTCCCATGTGTATAATTTATCAGTTTCAATATGCAAATATTGTTACCTCCATTTCTAAGGCAGCATTTGATTCAAGCAAGGCTTGAATAGTGGCACTCATGTCTATTTGTTTCTGCATAAAATCAAAATGTTTCTTATTAGTAATATCATTGGCAAAAAAAATTTCAAAAATCAATCACATAGCTTTCTACATAATTAAGAACAGTTATTAGGTATGCAAGAACATCACATTTTCATTGTATTATTTACATTTGATGCTTTAACTAAGCTCCAGGGCACTCAAGAAAATTGGCAGTGCTGAATTGCAAAGGCTACAGGAAAGTGTTTGAGATATTGAAGTGATGATGAGAAACTATAAAAATGGATATTTCAAATGCAGGATAAGCAGAAGAAATTTATATTTGTGATATAAATGCACATAAAAGTAGCCATTTTATAAAAGTAACAAGAAATATGAAAAACAAGAAATGGTATCACTAATCATGGATATATTTTGAACTGGCAATTTGTGTAGTGACTGTACATTTCCTTGAATTAAATCAGTCATATTTTCAAGAGGATTTGCAGAGATGTTGTTCTACATGTTATCTGTACAATGACCATATTTATTTATTTAAATGTATTTGTCAGCCATATCATATCAAAAGGACTCTGGGTAGCTTTTAAGATAATGAAAATGGAAGCAGAACTATAGCAGGATTAAATCATCTCCATTTAAATGGTGACTGTAGAAAAAAGCTTCGAAGGTTAGGTTTGTATCCTTCTGCTTTATTACCCAGTGATAAAGTTATTCTAATAAATAAATGGATCTTACTCTTGGTCCAGGGGCTCCTGGTGGACCCTAGAAATAAAAGGGGAAAAGGGAGTTTACAAGATTGTATGTTATATAAATTGGGCGATATACAATCATGTCTTTTGATAGTATTTTGATTCCTTACAGGCGGACCTGGACGACCGCGGGGTCCTTGAGGGCCCTGAATGGAAAAAAAGAGATAATAAAAATGTCTCAGTAAGATTACTTTAAATCTTCATGTATTACTTTGTAATGAAATGTAACTCGATTCAAATATTAAAGTAAATGTAAATGGGCCGAATTAAATAGGAGCTATTTCTCAGTACACTGTAGGCCATTTATCTCCTGATAAATGTATTTGTATTTATAAATGTGTATTTATAAAGCTATTCCGTGTTGTTGTTTTTAAATCTACAATACCTTCTAAAAGAGGGCAACCCAATAAGGCTGGATAAGCAATTTTATTTTTCTTTCCTTGTATATATTTGGAGGTCATTTACAATTGATTAATTAAATTATACCAGAGACACAGGAAGCAAGCATTTTGCATAATCCACAGTCAGTTAAAATGCTACTCTAAAACAATTCCATGCCCTACATCCTTAATTTATTATCAGTGCATAACTAATGCAGCTGTCAGATGCAACAGTCTGCAAATCTATTTTACAGAAGATAACATGTATTGCCTACAAATACTTCCCAATTATACAAGCTTCCTAAACAAATGAATCTGCATTGCTGTTGAAATAATGTCAGACTTGAGTAATTGTGCTGTACTCATACTGTGCCATAGTACTTTTTTTTCTTCCATTAAATTGTATCCAATTCTTGGAGACCACTTGGAGAAGTCCCCGCACTTTTCTTAAGTTTTTCCAGAAGTGGTTTGTCATATTGCTTCTTTTCTAGGGCTGAAAGAAAGTGTCTATACCAAGGTCACCCTAACTGGCTTTATGGCCAAGGTGGGACTAGAACTCAGAGTTTCCCAATTTCTAGCCTGGTGCCTTAAACCAGTGGTCTCCAACCTTGGCAACTTTAAGACTTGTGGACTTCAACTCCCAGAGTTCCTCAGCCAGTCTGAGGAACTCTGGGCTGAGGAACTCTGGGAGTTGAAGTCCACAGGTCTTAAAGTTGCCAAGGTTGGAGACCACTGCCTTAAACCACTATACCAAACTGCCTCTTATATAGTACATAAACAGGTACTTAAAGACTTATATTAAAAAGCCTAAAAATGTTGCACAAGTAGTTAGATAAAATATGTACTGGGTTGTAATAAATAAATCCACTCATAGAACGAATCCTTCCACCACCGTACCCAACCATTCAGGCAGAACGTATGAAGATTCTTGCATTAGAAGCAAAATGTCTTCTTCCTCAAGAAAAAAAATATATGTCCAGTTGCCTTTTGAAAAAGCACTTTTGAAACCACTAGTATGTCATGTCTATGTCAAAACAGGATGCCTTTAAATGATGAGTCTTTCCTTTTAAAACCAGCTCTTTCTTCAAGAGCTGAATGTAGCTGACATTGTAATATCTTCCTCAGAAGAGCAATTGAGTAGTCAGGATGAGAAAGAACAAGGGATCTTTTTCAAAAGCTGAGTTCTGGGGTCAGAGGGGGAACTTTGGTTTTTTCTTTGGTTGCATTAATTTTGCATTTAATCCAAAATTTTACCCATCTCTAAAATTTAAGAAAAAATAGCTCTGGAAGACATGATTGTGTGCTATTAAGTCAGTGTGAATTCATAACTCATGACCACATAGATTTTTCTTATGACAATGTGTCCCCAATGTGGTCCTTGAGTTCTCTCAATGGTATTCTCATTGTTGGAAGGTATAGGGGAATGTTGTACTGTAAGGATGATAATGGAAATAAACAAATTTCAGAGCAACTATCTTCTCTGAAATCAGCCCTTATGCCAACGATTGCTTTTAGTGAAGCTCTGATGACAGGGTAGAAAGACGACAATTTCCCTCTTAAAATGTGGGGTGAAAGAAAAATTCGAGCGATCTTGAGGTAAAAAATATGTTTGCAAAGAAGTAATAGCAGGCTTCTTTCAATGTTGCATTTTATTAGCTTAGCAGAGCCATAAAAGGCATAGTATACTTAATAATATAAAATGTAGAACATTCAGGAATTCAGAGACTCCACTTATAAATGTTCTTACTTTTCAAATTCCAATGTCAGACTGCTGCATGTATTAACCTAAGTTTACAATATTTCCCTGCTACGTGCAGGATTGCTCTTATAAATCTGCTTAAATTCCGCAAGGACCAAAATAAAAATTGTTGGTGAAAGAATTAAAATATGAATTTCTTTTAACAACATAATTATGAAGATAATAATGCTTCAATAATTCATTTAATTGTCCCAAAGATGCTTTTTCAAAAGCTAACTGGATTTTCTTTGTTTTTCCTTGAAGACATTTCGCTTTTAATCCAAGAAGCTTCTTCAGTTCTGAAGAACTGAACTGAGAACTGAAGAAGCTCCTTGGATAAGAAAAAAGTGCTGAGAAAGCATCTTTTGGACAATCATGACCTGGATGACTAAGAATTTCTATACACAGCTCATTTGATTGTTAGCACAAAGGCCTACAATTTTTTCATATGCTTCTACAGGCAGCAAATATGTTTTAATTTAATTATGTTACATTATTTTTATTCTGGATTGGGCAATCCTAAATTTATCACAGCTGAGCCTAAACTAAATATTCTCAGTTCCTCAAGATGGCTGAATAGGAACACAAGTTCCAAATTGCTTTTGTTCTCACCCTACATAATAAATGTTCTTTGATTGCTTATCAATTCATAGAAAGAAATGGAAACTGTTTAACAAATACTTTTCTACACCACTTTAAGGGAAAAAAACTTGTTCAAAAGTAAATAACAACAGGAGCTAGGAAATCTTTTCCCCCATCCTCAAAATAATACAATCAGATGTAGTGCAGAACTGAATGAAATTCTCTTAATGGTTTTCAACATAATTGGAAATAAAAAAATCTGCTCTTGTGAAGGCTACACAAATTGCTTTGTGTTGCCAAGAATTTATGTGTAATTCTTCTCTGACAAATCTCATGCAAAGAATGTCAAGATGGAAGAAAGAGTCTAATTGCCATGACCAGAAGATTAAATCATACTGATGCGGATTTTCCCCTGCAGCTCACTGGAAATACCATTAGCGAGGTTAGGAGTTTATGTCAGAGTAATTTAATGTAGTTCAGCAGATAAACAACGAAAGTATCTTTAGACACTGAACAAGTACAATACAATGAAATGCCTAAAGCTCCAGTCTTATATGTGTGTAGTAGAAAGAAATACAACCGACAATAATGGGCTAAAGCCATAGAACTGTCTGTTCTCATCAGGACTAGAAAATAGTATTTACAAGACCAGTGCTTGTTTTGTAAGTTGCCATGAGTCTGAACATGATTAATATTTCTAGTTTTCTCTTGCATGGGAAAAACATTATTGATAATATCTAGTATCTGATAGGAAATCCCTTATGGAAAAAGTGAAAAATGAGCTTGCGATTTATGGGTTTAAAAATCAGAAAGGATAGTATATGTAAAGAAGGAAATTATGATGTAACTTTAAAAGACAGGTTAAAATACAAATGTATTTATGATCATTATAAAAAAGATTGGAACCTGCTTTTATCTTTTTGAAACTTTCTTGTTTGATTTTTTTCCTTATTTGTATTAGTCCTTATGTTTTTGTTTCTTTTTAATATTTGTATTTGTATTGGTGGGCAAAGGATAATTGACGCGCAAAATATAGCCTCTCATTATCAAGACAACCCCTGCCTTCTCGAGGTGCCCACCGTTTTCCAACAGAAGGGGCTCTGACGACTCTTGGGCCCGGCGAGCTCAAGTAGTACTCAGCCTAGAATCATGGATCCCGTTGATTCGGGATGCATGCGACTCTACAGCGAAGGGATTGGCGATGCCGTACCGACGCTAAAGACTTAAGTCAAGTAAGTCAATATTTGTATTGCTTTTTTCTTGTCAAAATTTCTTCAGTAAAATTATATTAAACATTAACATATTAAAAGCATGTAAAGTTTGCTTTGTTGCCAACTAATTATCAACTTCCAACATTTAGAATTGAAGGTGACAGATGTGACATATGAAAAAAAAAGCATTATTTGTCCATAAAAGATATAATAATAAACAGATATCAATAAAGTTACTTCATCAGGGTTGGCCTAAAACGTTGGGATCAGCACCAAGCATATGCTGATTTCATACTTACGCATTCAAAAATTCTTTGTAATTTATTTGTGCGTATATTCCAATGATAGCTCACCCTTTCTTCTAAGAAATCATGTAGGGATCTTGCCTCATTTCTCCCCATAATTTTGAGCTAGCTTGGCGTGAGAGTGAATAATTGGTCACAACTTACCCAATTAGCTGCATAGTCCCGATACCTTCTCTGCTGTTTTATATTGGCTTGCAGCACACTGAAGACATTTTGATTACTATGAGAATTGCATTGTACCCCAGTAAATGGCTTACATGTTGTGTACTGTTGGACTTAATCTTTGGATTGAGTGATTTAATAGTACTGCAATCAGAAAGTCAACCAACCATTTGTCTAATAAAATGATTGCAGTAAGGGTCAGAATAGCCATTGGAATTAAAGGCAGATTTTTTACTTTTTTATGGCTTCAGTTAAGAAACCTGGAAATTGGAAGTTTAATGTTTACGTTAGAGATATTTAATCTCTTTAGACATTTCTAAGGTTTTCTGGACAAAGTAGGAGCACTTACATATTCACAGGAATTAGGCAGAATGTAGCATTTTAGACTATTCCTGAGTAAATAAAAACATGTTTCTCATTCCCAAAGCTAGTGGAGTTATTAGCAGGAAGGCCTACAACTCATAGAGTATATGCTTTATACAGGACCCAATCTGGCTCAGTAACTGGGACGAGAGGATTTGTCTTCTGAGCTTTCGGACTCATACTAGAGCCCACCTTCAGCGAACCTCTCTCTAGCAGAGTGTGTGCTATTCTGTGTGCCTGTGTGCATTTGCAGTGCCTGTTGTAAGTGGCTTTTTAGATGTTTGGATGAAGATGGGCTCCTGCATGAGTCCGAAAGCTTAGAAGACAAAACCTCTGGTCCTGGTGATCGACCCAGATTGGATCCTGCAATATTATCGTGGGAGATACATGCTTTATCCTCAAAAGGTCCCACAGTCTGTCAGTTCCAGGAATCCAAAAATGTATAGCTGGTACTAATATACTCACTTAAGAACCAATAGTCTGACTTTGTACAAGATATTATACATTTCCTAGGTTTCTTTCTTTTCATGAGTTGCAATATAAAAATGTAACGCAAAAATGTAAAAAAAAAAAAAATCTCTGCTCCATCTCTGTGATTTTTCTAAACAAGAGTAAGTGAATTTTATTGGCCTGTCTAATGTGCTCTGATAGAAACGGGCTTGTTCTGTATTCTTTTGCACAGGACACACCATCACCAGGAAGTACAGGGAAGACATTTTAACTATTCAACTATGATACCTGGATACTGGGTACATATACCACTCAGAGTTGATAATGACTACAGTGATATACAAAGCCAGCCAACCAGTCAGCCATGCAGCGGTAAATAAATCAGTCCAATCTTTTTGTTTAAAAGTTTGCTTACATTAAATAAAAACAAAATTTTCATCCTACTGTACTAATAACATGCATACCACCTGTTGTGCATCCACTTTGCTTTGGTGAGCCAACACTACTAGACAGGAGGCCATGTACTCGTACAAAATATCAGCCAGCCAAGAGACAATTTAGAACCACTGCAGTATGATATATAACCTGAAAACATATTTCAGTGCTTTGCTCAACACCCTTACATCGTGGCACGACAAAACCACGCTCGACTAAAGCACGCCCGATTAAACCGCGTCGCTGACGTCATCAACAGGGCGACAACAGCGAGCGCGGAGAAAGAAGGGCGCTTTAAATAGCGCTTTGAAAGCAAGCCGATTCAAGTTAAGGTAAGGGTTAGGTTTAGGGTTAGGTTAAGGGTTAGGGTTAGGTTTAGGGTTAGGTTAAGGGTTAGGTTAAGGGTTAGATTTAGGATTAGGTTTAGGGGGGTTAGGTTTAGGTTTAGGGGTTAATTTTAGGTTTAGCGTTTACAGCGTGCTTTTTTCTACGCACTGTTGTCATGCTGTGATGATGTCAGCTACGCGGTTTCATCGAGCGCCCCTTAGTCGAACGCGGTTTTGTGGTGGAACCCCCTTACATATATCCCTATTCCTCTCCACAAAGAATGAATACTGGTTTCACTTACAATTTCACCTCTGGATCCCTTTTCTCCTCTTTGTCCCTGGGAAAAAATGTAATTACATTAATCTTTTATATCCTCCATCATTTGCTTTCAATCACACTGAGATGTACACATTTGTAAGCACTTACATGAAAAAATGCATCAACATTAATTCAGCTGTATGAATATTTACAGAAATACATTTACTTTTCTACTGGATGAAAATTAATAACTTTGTAAACAGTTAAGAGTATTATACTATAGCTCAACTAATAAAAGCTTCCAAGGAATTTTACATAGCATGTTTTTTTTTACATAAACCTTTCTGTTTTTAAAATGTGTCTTAATTCAGTTTATAGGTCAGTATGATTCTGTTTGCCGTATTTCACCTACTGTATGTTTAGTATAAATCTATGGTAAATCACAATAATTATAAAGAAAGATAAAAAATTGTTCAGTCATTGAGGCACTTCCAACTCTTGGGACCCATCATATTATCAGGCTTCAGCTGCCAATAATGGCTTCTGTTGGCTATTTTGGTGATTGTCTTTTGTTTTTCTAAGTATCAGTCTTCTTCAACAATCCTTGACTTCACATTCTATGTCCAATGTATTTAAGCTTGAACGTCATTACTAATGCTTGCAGTGAGGACTCTAGAGTTTGTATTGAGTTCTTTTGTGACTGAATTGTCAACAATTTTCTCTAACACTACAATTCTTTTTTTGTGTTTTTTTTATTTGGAATTATTATATTGCTTTTTTTACCTATGTTTAGTGCTTAGAGTCATTAATGTGAGAAGGGCATCAGTTGAATAACATTAATACATTCAAAGATATCCGTTATTCTTTGTTCAGTTTCTAATATTTTTACAGTTATATATTACACTTGGGAAAACCATGTTTTGACAATACAAAATTGCCAGTTTTAAAATACAGCTAGATCTCTGAAATACTAGATAAGCTAAATAAATATGGGGAAAATATACAGCCTTGGTGAATTCCAGTTTCAATGCTGAAGCATTTAGATGCTCCATATTCTGATCTGAGTGCTGCTGTCTGGTCATCATACAAATTTTTAAGTAAACTGATGAGGTGGCCTGCCTGATACGCTCATGTTTTTAAGGAATATATATGATTTGTTGTAGTCTACATAATTGTAGTCTAATCAATAAAACAAATCAGAAGTCATTCTAAAACTATCCACTGAATATTCACAAGTATTCCTGCCTTTTTGAATCGACTTTGTACATTTCACAATTCTTGTTTCATGTACCGTTGAGAATTCCAGAGAATTATTTAATAATAATTACATTATTTAACAGTCTGTGTGATAAACAAAACGTTTTAATAATTTGAGAATGTTACTAGCCTCCTCAAAGGGCTTTTTAGGTGGCAAGGATATTGGGATATAAATGGATATTTCTCCAGTCGGTTAGGCTCTACCATGTCTTCCATTATGATTATGTGCTATTAGGTTAGCCATTACTCTTGAAATCAATTGGTTTTTCTTCAACATTTTTGTTAGTGATATTTTCTATAGTTCATAGACACTCATTTCAACATCTTTGGGGTTTTTTTTGGGGGGGGGTGTATTTCAAGATATTTTTCATTATGCAATCCTTAATATTACAAATTTCAGTATAGAATGCTTCAAGTCCATCTACTCTATTAGATCTATTCCAGGGGTGGGTTTCAACCAGTTCGCGGCGGTCCCTGCGAACCAGTTTGTTGCCGAACCCAGAAGTAAGTAACTTCCGGGAACGGCGAAGGGCGCGCCCGCCCGCCCACGGTCCTTACCCGGTTTTGACGAGTTCTGCGCTTCCACGCATGCGCAGGACGCATACAGTGCCTGCGCGATCGTCCAGGAGCAGCTGGAGCATCGCGCAGATGCTAGTACGCATGCGTGCACCGCGCGCGTGCACGAGGACACCGCCGGCCCCGTTCCAACCGAACTGGTTGGAACAGGGCGAGAAACCCACCCCTGATCTATTCCTTACCTTATGCCCATATTATGGAATATCGCAGTGTACCATTTGTTGGTCTGATGAATTTGCTTTCTTTAGTTTAAATTGTAATTTTACAAGAAATTTGTGGTCTGAGCTGCAGTCAGAACCACACCTTGTTTTTGCACACAGAATGGAGCTTTTCCAGATTTGACTGCTGTTTACCTACTGAGTTTGATTTTGGTGCTTCTTCTCAGCTAATGTATTGAGGTTTTTTTAAATTTATTGGAAGGTATTTGCCAGAAATGTTGACTTTTCTTGGCATATTCTTTATACGTCTGTAAATCAAGGTAATTTTTCCCATTATTCCAAGTATATTTCACTTCTAACCTAGAATTCTCATTTACTATAACTACTGTATTATGCTTTCTTCTGATATTATGTCAACACAGTGTTTTAAGACACCCTAAAACTGTTGGCTTCTGTTGCCTCTGCCTCTATGGTTATAGCATAGATTCGATCACTATAATAGTAATTGGATTGATTTGTTCTGAAACTAAACTGAAATTAAATCTATTATTTATAAATTGTCTGCAAGCATTTTGATTTGATTTTGATTCCTTTTTGTTAATAAGTAAGCCAGTAATGTATGAAGTAGGTCTCATTCCTTCTAACCTTTTGCAGACCATTCCAATTTGCTGATTTCCAGAATACCAAAGTTTGATCTTAACATCTCTCCTCTGAAAACATAAATTTGCCTTGATTCATGGTTCTGTCATTCTATTTATCAATTGTATAAAACCTTTAGAAAATGTTTATTTAGCTTCTGGACATATCAACAGCTGCATCCAGTATTAATCATACTTGCTTTCTGCTATTGGTTTGTTTGTTTATTCATTTCCTGTTTTTATTATTTTTATAAACAACTTAAGGTGGTGAACATAGCTATTTTCTCTTTCTTCCTAATGTTTCCACAACAACCTTGTGAGGTAGATTGATCTGAAAAAGAATAACTAGTTCAAAGTCAGCCAGAAGGCTTTCATGTCGAAAGCAGGACTAGAACTCATAGTCTCCTGATTTCTAGTCCAATGCCTTAACCCCTACACCAAACTGGCTTTTCCCAGCAGCTTCTGATTTGGGGATTCATATTCCAGTATTATTTTAACATTGTCCTGTTATGTTTTGTTACATTGAATATAAGGTTAATTAAAATGTTATGTATATAAATTACACAAATAATTTTCAGTTTATTAAGGATATATCTGAATGATTCAGTACTATCCAAAGCATAAAACATAATTAGGACTCTCCTATAGAACAGATTTATACATGTGTATTTTTTCCTGCTAAAAATAAACACTTATCTGATTTTTAGAACAGTTAATAAAATTTCCATATATTTCAACTTTTTAAATAAATATTCCTTGGCATCAAAAATGTTTATGAACTAAGGACAACATATCTTAGAAAACATAGAGAAAGCATTATGTGTAGGAATAAACATAATTTAAAATCGTGATGAGCTATACTTACAGTTTTGCCAGCTGGACCAACAATACCTTCGTAACCTACAGGGCCTGTGTTTCCCTAAAAACCAAAAGGTAAATAATTTGTAGAGCAATAACTGAATGCAAATGTCCTTATGTAAACTTCATGTTATGTCATACTTTTATTTACATTCCATTACCAAACAAATATATTCTGGGTACAAGATAAATGTACAATGCAAATTTAGTTTAACTCATTTTTATTTTCATATTCTGCTTTGCATTTCAGGGGGGCATTTATGAAATTTTGAATAATGTATTAAAGGTAAAGGAATTTGACTTCTGTTTATTTAAAACAGCAAGCAAGTATTACATTTCATGTATACATTTTGTGTTTAGATTAACAGAAATCTCATATATAGTATGCTGCAAGCTGTAATTTAAGTAAACAAGCAAGATCACCACTATTTTTTTTCTAACGAAGATATATTGCTTTACAAAACAAAAATAATACAATTTTATAAAGTTATTTTGATTATTTCTTTTACTCAAATATTTTTCCTTGAATGCAAAGATAAAGATATGTACTACTTTATTAGGATATTGCTGTCTAATTCTACAGTCCAGTTCTCCCTAAAGTTAAAAAAAAAGAATTAAAAAAATCAATAAAACAATTAGAAGTAAATGTATAAAACCAATACTAAAAACTAAGATTAGTCCTAATCTAATAAAGTTTTAAAGACTATGTAAAATATTCAAGGAGGAGGCCAAGTATATTTTGTGCAGGAGGAAAAGACTTGGTCTATGTAACAAAAAACTTTTTTTTCTTAATGATAAATTCATTACTAATAATTGTTTGGGAAAAGCTCAAAGTTATATAGCAATAGCGCTTAGACTTATATACTGCTCTATAGTGCTTTACAGAACTCTCTGAGCAGTTTACAACTTCAGCATATTGCCTCAACCATTTGGGTCCTCTTTGTAGCGATCTTGAAAGCTGAGTCAACCTTAGTCAGGATTGACCTCTCGGCTGCAGGCTGAATTAGCCTGCAATACTGCATTCTAACCACTGCATCACCAGGGATCTTATCTGATAAGCATGGTAATTTGTGTACATATGAATGAGGTAGAAGAACTTTGATGGATCTGAACTAATGGTGGGTGGACCTTAACTGAGAAGGTCTGAACAATCTGGGAGAAACATTGAAAGATTTATTTCCAAGTGAAGTATTTTGGGAAACCATGATTAAAGAGGCAAGAAGGAGCCAGTAGAAGGCCATCTGCTCACTCCAATCAGATTTTCCTAAGCTTAAGATAAGGAATGTAGTGATTGTAAGATGTGTAATTCTGAGATTAATTATGATATTCAGGATTACCTTATTTTGTGCAATGTAACTTGCTTCATATATGTCACTTCTGTAATTGTTTCCTGATAAATGGAATTAGATTTGGGACCTACATCATGTATAGATTTACTAAGATGTTGTCTTAATTATGTCTGAGTTCAATAGCAGAAAGGAGAAGCTTCTCAGGACAGATGGACGGCTTTACGTTTACACCAACTGATTCAGGAGTGTCCTAACTCTCGAATGCCAATCAACCTCCTGCTTCTTCACAGTCCTACAAGACCTATGCCTGTGACAGCTAAAGTTTGACTTGTTAAGAACACTCCCATGTGGTATCTGCAAGAATTAAACTCTGATGGTAGAGAAAGAACAACTGTAAAAAGGCAAACATAAAATTTTGGTCATGCTAAACTATTTAGAAAAAAATACAATCAGATTAAAAAGATAGATTAAAAACTTGTATGCCTATATCTTGCCCATATCTAAGACAGCATCTTTAGCAATTTATCTTGAAATAGGAGGAATGTGGTTCAGGTACCCATAATTTTAAAATGACCGTGATTGTTTATTTTGGTTTTAAACATACTGAGAAGACTGATTTTTACAGAGCTTTATCTGAATGTTTTCTCACTTTTCTTTGGAGAGTCTCAACTCTGATCAGCAGATATTGCCCATTTAACCACCTTCATCAGCTGTTTTTAAAAAGTTCTAGTAGACATTGCCATCTGGTGGCCAGAACTAATGTTTTTTTTTTCCAAATATGAAATTTGGTCAGCTATTTAGGTTTGAGAAGAAGAGAATATTTGTAGCTCGTGGAGTCCTCGGTGCTCTCTGAGCTTGACTAAATCCAGAAACTGGTAAAGAATTCCTGGAAGCCTGGATCTCTGACCAATCAGCCATCAATAAGTGCATAAGCAACATTTACATATCATTCATAAGAGAAAACAAAAAATTAAAAAGGAAACAAAAAGATCAAAATACCTTGCCAGCAATCAATACCCATATAAACAAGGATTAACACCATGATTAATACCAGACCAACAATCAAGCAGTAAATAATAACCCATCAAGAATCTACCAACTCAGATAAGCAATCAAACAGTAAACAACAGCTTAATCAAGGAACTACTAAGAAGAAAACACTCTCACTAATGCTAACTGGGCAAGTCACTATATAGAGAGAACAAACCCCACTCCCTTCTAACACTGAAGATATTTTCTAGTTGAGTAATGCAACATCTTCAAGAAAACAACCAAGCTCACAGAGCACCAAGGCTCTACTAAGATATGTTACTCAACTACAGCAAGAGCAACACCATAGGTCCATCTTGTACTTTTGGCATTAAGAATGCTTGGGCTCGTACATCAGAGCTGCAATAAGATAGACAACAGCTTTGGTGTTTGATTTGTGTCACTGCTTCTACTTAAGTTCTTTATGTTGATTTTAGATACATATTGATTATTACCGTAGCTTGCTTACAACTGACTGGTCTGATGTGAATAGCTGTAAACAAACAAATAAGTCTTGATATTCATATAAATAGGTAGGAACTACTTACTATTTCACCTATTGGGCCTTTTGGTCCCAAAATTCCAATTAAACCATGATCACCTTCAGGGCCCTAAAATATAATGCAACACTATTTGGTTTTTGTTTATTTATTTATCAAATGTACAACAATTGGATAAAAATCACAGATACTAAAAAAACCAAATATAATATACAGTATATATAAATATATACATTAAGAAATAAAGAGTATTATTCAGTGGCCTCATGTACATGTTAAAAAGAGAGACAAAAGAGACCTGAGCCCTCACACAGGCCCAAGAGTTGGGCTTCTCATTCCATATCATCTTTGACTGGAATCTTCCATTTAATTCCATTCGTCTTAAAGATGCTTAATATTTATTTAAACTGGTCGCAAAGAAACCACATACCTTGGGACCTGGAAATCCTTGAAATCCCATCATACCTTGATCTCCAAATTCTCCCTGTAATATTTGCAGACAAAAGGATTAATATTTTGGAATGACATCTTAATAGATACTTTACATGCCACAGCAGATACATACGGCGAGTCCTTTCTGGCCAGGAAGTCCTAGTGGGCCTTGATCACCTTGTGTCCCTGGACGTCCTCTTCTACCTTGCTTTCCTGGATGTCCCCGAAGCCCTTGTTCACCCTGCAGCAAGCCAGAACGAGAATGAATACATCTTGTCAGAGAGAGAAAGAATGCCATCAGTCTTCCCAGTTATACTAGATAGGAAACAGACCAGATGAGCTACTTCTACTCTGCTGTAAACTACATTAACAGAATCTTGCAAGACTGAAAGTACAAATCTCCCACCATTTCCTTTACAACCTGAGCAGTTGGGGAGGGTCCCATTTTGAGGTTCTTTTCCCACTCATTATGCAGGTGTGGGGTGTATAGTCTCTTATCTGATCACTGTTCCTTAAGAATCATTGCTTTGCCCAACTTCCCAGTGTCTTTCTCGCATACCATTACATTAGCAAAGAATCTTTTTGTTATTAATAAAAGCAATTAAAATAATTTTAAAAAGTTTATGCACAACTTGGCTTTTACTGTATTATTTCATAAGCCACCCCAGGGCATGTTGGAGTGTCTTATAAATTTATTTATTTACTTAGTATATTTATATAGCTGCCTTCTTACAAACACATTACTCTGAGTGGCGTACAACACAACAGTTGCAAACTCCATAACAACCTAAAAACATCAAAAACCCCAAAGTACCTTTAGTCCTGGGAGGCCAGGGCTTCCTGACAAACCTGGTGAACCTTTTGGTCCATGACTCCCAGGATATCCTGCTAGTCCAGCTATTCCTGGGCTTCCTCTAGTACCCTTGACAAACAAAATCCAGTTAAACAGAGTCCCTTAAGTCAGCCACCCCATTTATTTTTTAGCAGAGGACAAATACAAGTTTTAATATATTCAGAATAGCCACTATTATTTCATATATAAATTTGACTAGCCATGTTCACATACTGTGATGCTACACCCTTGAAATAATAATGCCATTACAATAAGCACCATGTACAATGATGATGTTACCTAAAATATCGGTACAGCAGAAAGAAAGCAGCATAAATGAATACTAACTCTGTAAACTAGTTTCTAATTCAGAAATTCATTCATACATTTCACAAAGCTGCAAACGTCAATATCAAACTAACTACCGTACCTACACTGGTCAGAAATTCCACCAACATAACAAGATAAAGATGGCTCCAATTAAGACAAAAAGGAGTTCTTGAAGCTGACCTTATTGTAAAATGTTAAGGTGAAAATATGAAAGGCATTGCTTGTGTTCCCATTGTAGCACATTCTGTTTTTATGCATTAATGAATTTTTGACACAGTTGCTTCCCAGAGGAAAATGGCTGGCATTATTTGAGTGGGAAGTGACATCTGTAGGAAAATACTGACATTCTATTCTTGTCTAAAGTTTGCTATTGCACATTACTGATGATGCAATTTTTTACTTGTAAATGTGTTTTTATTTTCCATTTCCATTTTCGTACAGTCACATATATACTGTGCAGAACCGGGGCCATATAACATTAAACAATAATCACAGCCATTCCTCTTGTCAACAATACCCCCCAAAATAGAAACCCAATGTACCGCTGCGACCCTCCATACACCCTTTCTTTCACCCCCCTCCAACTTTCCATCTTCCCTCCATCATTCCCCTCTACCCTACTTCTCCTCCCCCTCTACCACTCCTGTCTCCCGATACACTCCCTCCCTTCCTTCTCACCCTCCCTCCAATCCTCTCTCCCACCCTCTCTACCCCTCTTTCTTCTATCCCTCTACTCCTCCTTTCGGTGTATTTCTACTATCTATTAATATATTCAGCTTGACCTATTTTTACACTGGAATTAAAGAGCAACAGTATACAAGTGCAATCGCGTTACTTTGAAATTTAACACATACTATATATCCCCCCTCCCCCCTAAGACCCCACCTCATCAGACCCCACTGATGATGCAATTTTTTAAAGACCTCCAACCCCTGGAATAAAATTAGTTCAACTGTTACTCACAGGAAGGCCATGCTGTCCAGGTAACCCTGGTTTTCCAGGATTTCCAGGTACACCTTCTGGTCCAGGGTTGCCAGTTACACCTTTCTGACCAACAGGACCGGGTTCACTCTGAAATAAATGTGATTCTGTTTGAAAGGTTTACACCATCTAGATCTAAGTAATGCCACCGACAATCTGGCATAGTCAATAACCAATGTTATAGTAGCTCAGGTTGATAATATGGGATTGAGTTTAGATTTGCTTACTTCATTTCAGCTAAATTTCCTCTCTGAATGTATGTACTCATAATAAAGTCAGGCTGCAATTCCAAAAATACATTTCAAGGATAAGCTACATTTTATGGAGCTTACTTTTATATTAATATTTCAAGATTGCGATATAAAAATATTTCATTGTACATTTCCATAGATTAAGGACATTCTATTTGATTTGCTATTTATCTTTCACTGATAATCTGTCTGTATGCATAAAATAACCGAAATGTAACTATATCTGTATTAGTCATAACTTAAAATAAAATCACTTGATCGATCAATTTACTCACAGGCATTCCAGGTTTCCCAGGCTGACCACTTGATCCTTTTTTCCCATTAGGACCCTATAAATTTATTATTAAAATATTTATTAGGTCATAAACTATATAAGCTAACAATCAGTTAGGATTCTGAATTTTCCCATCATATTTTTTATTATTTGTTTATAAAATTTATAGGCCATCCATCACCTCAAGTTAATTCTGGGCGGCTTACAGTCATTAAAAATAAAACTATATCAACTAAAACAGAAGTAATTTAAATATAGAACACCAATTAAAAGATGGCAGGACGGGAGCAGGATGGGGGTGGGCGGGGGAAGTGGGATCCATTGTTAATCAATCAACCACCTCCACTGTGACATTCTCCCATTGGGGCCCAAAACTAGCAGAACCAGATCTTTAGACTGCTCCAGAAATTCAGGAAGGTCAGGACCAACCTCACATCAGGGGCAAGATATTCCACAGGGCAGGTACAACGTCAAAGAAGGCCCTTTTCCTGGATCCTGCCAGATCAACTAACTAGGCTACTGGGGTCCACAGCCTGCCTTTTTTGCCAGCACAGGAAGAGACGGCCAATCCCAGTGAGATGAGATGGTCTCTCAAGTAGCCTGGACCCATACCATGAAGGACTTCAAAGGTGATTACCAACACTTGAATTGCATTTGGAAGCAGACTGGCAATCGATGCAGCTTGAAGACCAGTGGTATTCCATGGGCCATTCTTGGGGACCCAAGAACTACCTGGGTTACCGCATTCCGTGTCATCTGTAGCTTCCGAATGCTATCCATGGGTAGCCCCATGTAGAGCGCTACTTTCACTAGTCCATCCGTGACATGAATAAGGGCTGAATGACTGAGTACATTCTTAGCACTACTTAGAGATTATGAGCTGACTACATATACTTTAAGACGTTTATCCATTTACCACAAAACACTTTTTCTATTGACAGACATGCTATTGAGACATGCAACTTAATAAAATGTGTTTTGCTTTCAGTCTGATTGTGATATATCTTCAGAAAACAATTCTACTGAAGCAAAAGTCAGTTTAAAGTGGGAGTTTGGGAATACAACTGTCATTATAAGAGCAAGCTTGGTATAATTACTTAAAAATCAATTGAACTATTATTTAGAAATGAACTGCTTATATTTGTTTCTTTGGAATTTGCCTAATACATCAAGCAGAGATCATTTATGGTAAAATCCGTATTTTCTCTCCAAACAGATTCAAGTGGATTTTTACTGTAGTCATAATTCAGAGAATGCCAGAGCCTTGTAAGTTTACAGATAGACTTATATACCACTTTACAGTACTTTACAGCCCTCTACAAATTACTTTGGCTCCTCATTTTTCAAATAATATTCCCTAAAATGAAACATGACTGTTTTTCATATGTACCAAAGTTTTAAAATCCTTCTAAGGGTTAGAGCAGAGACATGTTATTGTAAACAAAAGTAAATTAAAAGATCTGCTTAGGAATCAGAGTTTTGTTGTGTAGTTCTTTGGCCACTATAAACCTGGATTTGAGATCTGGCTTCTGGAGTAGATTTCCTTCCTTTTAAAAGCACAAAATAGCCAGGAAAACAAGGAAATTGGTACCTTCACCCAATCCCAATCTTACAAATGAGCAGGCTTATCCTTAGGCAACAAATAGGAAATTTCATGGTGTCATTAAGTTTTGAATTGCCTCTATTGGAGCGAGGTTTAGATATGGATCATACCCAACATACCGTCCAATTCCTATTTGGAATATTTTTGGTTTTATTACAAAAGAGGCAGGCTCAACAATAAATCTCTTTGTTATACTACTAAAGTGATGTGTTTATTATTTATACTTATTTTATTTGCATAATCTTCTTCTATGTTATTTTTGCATTCTGTTTTACTTGCTTTGCCCCGCCGTAACTTTTATATCTAAGTTAAATTTCTTCCTCCTTTTATCTATTTTTCCATTATCAAACCTTTTCACTTTTCTTTTTGATTTAGTTACACTAGAATATTGCTGATCTGTATTACCACCGGTTTGGTCTTTGTTGGTTGAATCCCCTTCCATATCCTGTCCTAGGCCCTTCTTTCCTAGATCCCTTTTCCTGGCTTTAAGTAGGGTATCACTGATGATGGTATTCACATTCAGGCTGGGGCAGTTTAAAAACAGAGGTAGTGGCAGACATCTAGGCAAGGAGTATGTCTTCTATTTATCCAGTCAGAGGGATTCATGGAGGTAAGTTGGATACATGGGGGAAATGAATATACGGGAGTCA
Source organism: Thamnophis elegans (assembly GCF_009769535.1). Classification (NCBI taxonomy): domain Eukaryota; kingdom Metazoa; phylum Chordata; class Lepidosauria; order Squamata; family Natricidae; genus Thamnophis; species Thamnophis elegans. Next base: position 15,771,129 of record NC_045545.1, on the reverse strand, counting down.
TTATGCAAATGATGCCATAACTCATTCTTCTCATTTTGACATCATCATGGCTTATTCTGGATGTAGTTGCACTGAGTAGCTTCATCAATACAGTTTATATCACCCTAAATTCTAGGGATGAGAATAAACTTACAATATAGCAACTAAGATAACAAACAAAGTATTTATAGACTTTAAAGCAGGGGTCCCCAACCCCTGGGCTGTGGACCGGTATTGGTCCGTGGCCCATAGGGAACTGGGCTACACAAGCAGCAGGGCAAGTGTGCAAAGCTTTATTTGCACAAGTGCAGAATTTGTTACCCACTGAAAACCGTCCTCTGCCCTTCCCCTCCCCCCGCTCTTACTCTCACCGCCAGTCTGCAGAGCCAAAAAGATTGTGGACTGCTGCTTTAAATCACTGAATAACTTTAATTTTGAACTTTTTCTCTAAAAATTTTCCACTTTCTACTTACTCGAGATCCCCTTTCTCCTTTTGGTCCTTGCTCACCCTGTTCACCTGGCTCACCCTTTGGGAAAAGAAAACGGTAATATAGATCATGTTTGTGTCATATCAAACCTGAGGATAAATGGAGATTTTCTCACTCACTTTGAAAAAAAAATGCAGAATTACAATGTACTTTATTAAAGACTTACTGGTGGCCCTTGTTGTCCAATAGCACCTCTAAGTCCTGGGAGTCCTGGGTGACCCTAGAGACAAGACAACCCATTCTTGATTAAGGAAATTTCCTTTTTTTCTTTCAAGAGTGTAAATTCTAAAAAGCTTTAATTAGCTTGCTTTAACTGATGGCACAAGAAAGCAGCACCTCACTGAGATAACTTTCAAATATATCTACTAACGTAGATATAGAGAATAGTGGCAGTACAAATCAAAAGGCAAACAATACCATTCAAAGGGGGTATTACAAATACACACACACACACACATACACACACACACACAAAACTTTGACATAGTATGTTAAGATCTATTTACACACACACACACACACACACAAAACTTTGACATAGTATGTTAAGATCTATTTACACACACACACACACACACACACACACACACACATTTCTTTACACTTTACCACACAAAACATTTGTGTCTCTTATTCCAGTGTATTCTTTAAAATCTTGCCATTTTTGCTTGTTGATAAGTCTAAAATCTATTCTGCTAGATCCCTTGTGGTATCTACAAGATCTTTCTGCTTTTATTAAATGGATGGAACCAACTTTTGCAGCATATGCTCTGCCCTCTTTAGCTGTGAGGGTAATGTGAAATCCAAGCCTTTCTAGTCCAGGTTCTGTATGATGCTGACATGAATATGATATTGGTTATCAAAAGAAAAACAAAGACGTTTTAACCTTATTTCTTTCCCAGTTCCCAAATCTTGTTATTTGGTTTCCAAGCATACATTCTGACAAATTGATCCTGAATTCTCTGTAGGGTTTAGTTTTAAGTACAATTAGTTGCTATGCTTTCCAATTTTTTTCCAATAATAAATTTTTGATCTGAATTTATTTTCAAGAGATATTCAGATACATGTACAAGAGAGTCATGTTGCTGTATGTTCACTACAAGTAACATGTACATAAACACCAAAATAAGTTTTACCATGTAACCTATGTCACCAGGTTCTCCTCTCTCTCCCCATTCACCAGTAGGACCCTAGAGAAATAACCATAAAGAATCCAGACTGTTTAAAATTTCATTTGAAATACAGTTAGTGCATTTTATTTTTTTTTACAAAATAGCATATCTCGGGGGGGTGGGGAGGGAGGAAGGAAGGAAAAACAAGATGTTAGCAAATTCCAAAACACTGCAAAGCATCACTGAAATTTAATTTGTTATTAGTTCTACAGAGCTGAAAGAATATATAACCACGCGATTTAAAGTGCTGTCTAAAAAGACTTAGGTTTTGAATCATTCATGCTCAAACCTAAACATTTCAAACTGAAAAGTAGAACTGGTTAGGGTTTTTACAGTGGTTGCTAGAAAGTTCAAGGAAATGACTCCTCATAATAATAATTTGAATTTACATAGAACGTTAAAGCAACTAAGTGATTCACATTATCTCATACAATATATTTCTGCTGTCTAACATCTTTATATACAGAGTAATATTGTCTGCATACAAATGGATAGTCAAAACCTATAATGGATTAGTTATATCCATCCATGCGTTTACTAGTTCCTACATCAGTGAGATAGCTCCTATCTCTTCAGTGTTTTCCTTTATTATTTTCAGTCCAGACTGAAAATCAACAGTGTATAACTAATATTACTACTAACCTCTAAACCATAGTCTAAGAACCAGGGGTTGCATCAATAGAGTGTGTAGTGCAAGCATATACATGCATATTTTAGAACAAAATTGAATCTGTTTATACAAAGTTGACTGTAATTTTCTGGCTAAAGAAAGACCTACTGGTTCACCTAGGGGCCCAGGTGGTCCTAGCATTGAGCTGTCTTCCCCAGGGTAACCCTATAAGAAAAATAAAATCAGTTGTTTATTGGTCATGAAGTCTAATGTTTTTTTATAAAATACATAAATTATGCATACTTTCTTTTTTTTTAGTGTATGTGTCATAAACTATGTTCAATTTATATATCGGATTGAGTGATAGCAATCTGCAAAATAATGATTTCAGAACTTTTTTTAAAAAAAAAGAACTATGAAGTTATTACATACAGTTACCTACAATACAATTATATCAGTGGTGGGTTCCGGATCCCGTTGCAACCAGTACGGTGCAACGGGGCCCGGTGTCCATCACATGAAAACGTGCAGCACGCGCATGCATCCTTACCTCCTGCAATGCTCCGCGACGCTCCAGCTGCTCAGCGGAGCGTCGCGCAGGTGCCGTACGCTTCATGTGCAGAAGGGCTGAAGAGCTCAAATACCGGTAAGGAGCTCAGGCAGGCGGGTGGGCCCTCTGGAGTCCCGTACCAGTCGTAACCCACCACTGAATTATATGTATGTCTATTTGAAAGTAAATCCCATTAAGATTGATGAAACTTACTCTCAGTAGCATAGAAAAATATACATTTTCTAATTTTTAAAATTCTTTGATATAGATTGTTAAAACCTATTTACACTATTAATAAAAAAGTTATAGCTGAGTTTTTAAAACACTGATTAAATGTATTTTGTAAAGTCATAATTGACTTATACAATAGATAAAAATATTTTCAGCAACAGTTGCTTTAGTTAGCTGTTGTGGCCCAGCAGGAGCCGTTGGAGCTGCCACCAGACTCCAACAGTGAGGGGCCCTATGAGTCGGCTCTGGAGGATGTGGAGGACCCTGGACAGGCTTCCGACTCTGAGCAGGGCGCAGAGAGACTGGTTGGCCACCAGGTGGCGTCTGAGCCTTGGACCAGTGGGGTGGAGACAAGGGAGAGTGATCCAGAAGCCAGTGAGTTGTTCCTGGATGCATGCCATCGAAAAGCTACTAGGCGTCAGGAACAATTATGCAATTACAGGAGGTGATTGTACTCAGCTGGTGGTCATTAGGCTCCTCTCCAGACTATAAAAGCTACTTGTGCACACGGCCGTCTTTGTAGAAGTCAACGCAGGATTGAATGTCGGAGGACAGTTCTGTGAGCTTGGCAGGCTGGATTGCTGCCAAGCCTTATCTGTGTTTATTGCTGCCTGAGTTTGTCTGAGTTGCTGTCAAGGTCCTTATCTGTTTGTTTGCTTGGCTTTCAGCCACCGAGGTTTTGGTGTTTTGCTAATTAAAGTACATTCCAGTTAAGCTTGTCTTGGCATTCGTTACTGGATGGAGGAGTGGGTCAGAACAGTTAGCTAAATGCTAGTTTTGAGTCTCCAATGCTAAATCTTTGTAAACCAGTTTTTTTATTCAGAGTTCATATGCTTTCCAAGTAAAACTGCTTTATCATTAATGTCAACATGTAAAGGTAAATTTATATGCACATCCCTTCAAAAAACTCTTTAAAGCTACATGTTCTCTTTTAATGTGGGAATTTTATCAAAAATCCACAGAAATTTATGAAGCTTTTAAAAAGGTAGGAATTCCATATGCAACTTTGAAATATCATGCCAGCAAGCAAGGTGATTGAAGTTTGCAGAAGACAAACGATCAGGAATTGAAACACCGGGATCAATTTTAAAAGATTTGTGGCTTTAAAACTCTAAACGATTCAGACTAGAGTATCTGAAGCTTACTGGGAACTAAATGAAAGATAGTTCTCAGTAATCAAATTTAGAAACCATATGAACTGCTTCATTTCAAGTTGATATCAGGGTGATAGATATTACAAAATTGCTCACAAATTCTTACTCTAGAAAATACAAAATTCTCTGCCTTTCAGAGAATTATTAAGGCAATTTTTATTTTTATTTATATGCTATTGTTCTTCACTCATAGCAGTTCTTCATTTCAGGAGGAAGGAATGGCAATTGTGTGATGTTTTTATATCATGTATTTATTGTAATTTTCTAAATACTACATTTTGAATGCAATATGATCTAAAACAGTGGTTCTCAACCTTTTCTTGAACATAACCTGCTTTAAATACCTTTTGTGGCCACGGACCATGGCCACGGATACCCCAAGACTTAACTCAAGATTTAATATTTCTTCAAGCCTTCATAGACCTCCTCTAACACCATGGCCCCCAGGCTCTGTGGAACACAGGTTGAGAACCACTGGACTAAAAATATTGAAAAATCCCTTAAAAACTGTTATAAAGCACCGTTTCTGATTTATAGAGCCAGTCTGATGTGGCTAAAGCATTAGGCTAGAAATCTGGAGTCCTTGAGTTCTAATCTTGCCTTGGGCATGAAGCCAGATGAGTGACCTTGTGCCAGTCACTTTCTCTCAGCCCTAGGAAGGAGTCAATGGCAAATAACTCCTGAAAAATCTTGCCACGAAAACTGAGGGACTTGTCCAAGCAGTCTCTGAGAATATGACATGATTGAATGGGGAGAAAGATGGTAAAAGTTTCTACTAATACAGCATCGAATAACAAGGGATTCATGAGAAATTGAATAGTGGTGACCAAGCCTATTTATTACTTTGCAAGACAAATAAAAGCAACAATTTATTCACCCTGCAGTTGGACACCTTCCTAAGACTCCATTAACTTTTCATGGGCAGAAGCTACAGAGCCAGATAAAGTCGACAGCTTTAGACTTCCAGTGCTATGATATCTGCTGCAGTGAATGATTAAATGATTAGATTTATCAAATTCTTCAGTTTATATTTTTAATGAAATGAAAAAAAATTAAGGCTCATGCAACAATTCTGACAAAATCTGTGACTCTCTATGGTTGCTAACCAACAGAAATTTGTCAGTAAATGCAACAGTTTCATCCTCTCCTTACTTTCTCTCCTTTGGGTCCGGGAGGGCCAAGTGCTCCTGGTGGACCTTGGTGACCCTAAGAAAAATATGTGTCATGCAATATCTGCAGTTAAAAACAAAAACACAAGTAACAAAAGAAAAGTAACAAAATACTTTTCTGCACAGAGTGGTTTTTTTTTTAAAAAAATCATGATTTGTATAATCAGAGTTGCTTTGTGGTGAGACGAGACACCAATACATTTAATTAATTAATAAAATTAATCTACCCAGAAATATTTTATTCAAGGCTGATGGAAATTAAGCATACAATTATTGATATGTCATAGTTATATTTATCTATTTACTTATCCAATTTATATAGCCAACTATCTCTCCAAGAAAGCCACTTTGGGGTGCACAACAAAACTAAATAGTCAATAAATACTTAAAAGTGTCATCATTATTAAAACATTAAAACCCGAGGTGGGTTCCTACCAGTTCACACCTATTCGGTAGAACCGGTTCGTCAAATCTACCAAACCGGTTAGAAGAGGTTCCACCAGTGGACCCGGAAAGCAGGCCACGCCTATAGAAGGGGTTCCAAAATTTTTTGAAACCTACCACTGGTCCTTGGATGTGATTATTCTACACTATCATGCTCATATTTATAAAACTCAGTGCCTCTGTGAAAGGTAAGGATGACTACTGCGTTTGTGGTGCAATCAGAACATTGCGTGTGTTGAAGTTGTTTTAACGCAAACCAAAGATGCCTTTTAAAAAACAAGTTTACATCATATTCTTATGCATGCAAGTGCTGTGTGTGAGGTAATTTAAGGTGGTTCTGACAAGTGTCGTCGGCATCTTCATATCTGGTCACATGGGCGGCAAGCCACTCCCATCCGGTCACATGGGCAGCAAGTCACTCCCACAAAGGATGCCACACCTACAGAGTAGGTTCAAACAATTTTTGAAACCCACCACTAATTAAAACCATAAAAAGTATTTAAAAAAACAAGCAAGAAGAAATATCAGAGAAAGGGATGTTAATGATTATGGCGCCACCTAACTAGTTCATCCATTCCTTGGAGGCCCTAGGCCTACTGGCCTAACCATGACTTAAGGGATTTTTGGAACTTGGAAGAGATGAGGCCAACCCTCACTTCAGTAGAGAGAAATTCCACAGCACAGATGCCATAGCAGAAAAGTTCCACCATCTAGGCCCTGCCAAATCTAGTTCCCTTGCCAATGCTGATGAGGATTTTAAAAAAATCTAAACACTTCTGAGAAATATTCTGAAAAATTATAATATGATCCATGATTTCCATAGCTGTTTTCAAATGGATACACTTATAATTGTTGAAAGCCAAAACTAGCAATCTCAAGTAGTTTAAGAAACATGGAATCAATAAACAATAGCCAATCTCCGGCCATCAATACATCAATCAAACAATAGGAAGGTGCCACATAAATACGATTCACAGAATAACCCAATGTGCATTGTGCAATAGAAAAAAGTTCCCTGAAGATGGGCTCCAGCACATGTCCGAAAGTTTGGAAAAGTAAACCTCTAGTCCTGGTGACCGACCAGATTGGATCTTTCAACATTATCCTGGGACATGTACATATTTGCTTTCATTCATTAGATAACAATTATCATAAAATTAATAGACTAGTTGGATAGTCCGATGAACACATTTCAGAAATGTATCATACCCCATAACCTGGAATTCCTGGTTTTCCTGCTGATCCCATTGCTCCTAAATGTCCCTGTACAAGGAAAAGTAGCAATAAACACATTTTAATACTTTAATAATTTAAATGTAATATAAATGCAATAATAATTAGCCAAGCTATCAATTCACATAGTATTTCTATTTGGAAATATTCACAAAGCATGGAAATAGAGAATTAAGCACATTACCAATGGAAGTACAGTACAGTTGAAATAAATTTAATCCTGGTTAAAACCATAAGAATTTTTTTAAAAAACTAATGCTAAACAAGTTTGTGATATATTAAATAAATATAACTGAATCAGATTATAATACAAGAGGGAAATCTGACGGTTTTGTCTCTTAAAAAATACTTAAAATAACGCAGACTTGTAGATATCCATGATCAGTTTAAAAATCAATTTAAAAAATGTGCTATAGAACACAAGCATTCAATTTCAGGATACAATATTTCAGATATAAATAAGCATACAGTAAGTGAAGCACATATAATAAATTTGCCCAGTAAAATATTTATCTGCCTTTAAATATGTCATTTCACAGCGAATCTGTGAAAAACAATTCAGATATTTTTTCTTCCAAAAATGAGCCACATGGACTTAAAAAAACAGGACAGTGAAGACCTGTAACATGCCAATCATGTGATAGGAAAAGAGGACACAGTGAGCAAATACAAGTTAGTGAACCCAAGAGAGGAAGTTCTACTGTCTACTCAGAACCCGCCATTTTCTGTCTCAGCATCACTTCTTTGAGTAGCTGTTAATAGAAGGAAAAGAAATATGTAGCACTTGATATGACCATAATGCAACCTGCCCATTATGATCATGACTGTCATAAAGCAGGTCAACACATGACCAACCTGATTTTATGATCTTTTTCTTTATAGAAGGCATTAAGCGAATCACCATGATCATTAAATCTACAGTTGCTAATTGCACACTGTGGTTATTAAGGGAACCCATGTTTTCTATGCAGTGTTTTTTCTGAAAACTGGAAGTAAATGCTGGTTCTTGGCAAAAATATTGTAAATCATGTCCATGTGACTGCATGACACTGTAAATATAAATAAGATACCCAGGGTCACTTTGGATAGTGAGATTGGTGGCATATAACTATAATATATAGTTATATAAAATAGATGAATGAACCTGTCATATAGCGATATATATTTTCTATTTAGGTTAATAAAAAAAAATAACTGAACAAATTTAGTGAACTGAGCTTATTTGCATAGGAAATAAGTAATGCCGCCCTTGCTCTTGCTTTTTTAAGAGAAGAGGCACGATTATGACTATATAGCAAGTAAACAGTACAGATTATGAAAGTGGCTTCTAGAAAATAATATAAAAACTGTTACTTACAAATAGGTTACTGAGCATTCTCACCCATTTTATCTACATATCAACAAAGGCGATTGACAAGATTAGCTCGTTAAACTCTGTATGATGATTTATTAGGGATGCTATAAATTTTAGACAATTCACAAATCCAAACAAACCAATCAGCTTTAAACAGGCTCTTCACTTGCATCAAAATTCATATAAAACTACAGAGGGTTGTAAAGCTTAAATTAATACTATACCAACCACTGGTCCTCTAGTTCCTCTTGAACCCTTTGGACCAATTTCCCCAGTCTTGCCAGGTTCACCCGTAGCTCCAATTTCTCCTGGGAAACCATGATGACCCTTTTCACCCTATTTGGGAGAAGAATAAAATGGAGAAAAACATTACGCCAATTACAAATCATAGTGGAAACCCGATATAGGTATTGGTAGTTACTACGATCACAACAGGGATCAGAATCCAGCAATTGGGGCATTACATGACTGGTTTGCTCAATAAACGCAATCTTGGTACTTAAGGTTGTAGGTAATTGTGTGGATTATTAAGTAGACAGAGAACCAGGTAAAGAGCGTTGGGTGTCTTACGGGGGTGGGGTAGGCCCTGGGAAGCCCGATACAAGCTGTGCATGAGTGTTTCCACTCAGAAACTGAAAATTCTTCATGTGCAATCAGGCAGGCAAGACTTCAGCTCTATACAAGCAGGCAGGAAAATTTCAGCTCCACACAAGCAGGCAAGGAACTGAACACCTTCAGCAGGCAATTCTTTCCTCCAGTTCCCAGAGACAAGAGGGAGTGTTCGTGGCAGCAGCAACAGAACTTGCAATCTTCCCTATCAACTTCCCCATTGACTTTCTATAGAATCTGGCAAAGAAGACTACAAACAGTGAACCTGTGATTGTATCCAGATCACAATTACTTGATCATGAGAGTTGGGAGGATTGATGCAATGTTTTCCAATGGTGAGAGGCGCTTTGCAAGTCGCAAAGCACTCTTTCTGAGGCCATTGTTAATTTGAGCTGTTGTTAAGGGAACAATGTAAGTCAATCTGTAATAAGAAACATTATTTGTTATTCTATTCTTAAAATTGAGTTGCGTGGTGGCCTAGTAGTGAAGACGCTTAGAAGGTTGGGAGTTCAAAGCTAGATAGCAGCAGATATTTTTCTTTCAGGGCGCAAAGAGGAAGTATCTGCTGTGAGCTTCATGTAGGCATCAGTAAATGGACAGTAAATGCTCAGACCCATTCAGTTGCCCCAACTCTTCCCCAAATTAAAGGATTACAGGGTGGTAAAAAGAAAAAAAATCTATTCTTAAAACTAGCACCTCTTTCTTTTTACGATCCTGTAATCCCTTAATTCGGGGTAGAATCGGGGTGACAGAATGGAGCTGAATATTTACTGGTTGGATGCCCTTCCTAATGCCTATGTGGAATTCATAGCAGATATTTTCTCTTTGCACCCTGAGAGAGAACCATCTGCTACTACCTAAGATTGAATTCTCAACCTTGATTAGGTCGCCACGCCACTCTATTCTTAAGATGAACAATATTTATTAATATCGAATGATTAATGAATGAATAATTAGTTTTCTGTCCAATTCAAGATAAAAGAGGAAGACCGCTTACCTTCTTTCCTGGACGACCCCTTTGACCTGGACTTCCTTGTGTTCCCTCAGGACCCTACAGTAATTAACATAAAGAAAGATAAATTTGAGGCCACATTTGTAGATTTACTCTCTCAAGAGTTAAAAAGTTGAAGAGTTATCAAATCCAGTCACTTGGTCTTCCATGAATAACTTTATCCAGCATTTTTGTGAAGATATTAATTAGAAGTGGAGAGAGAATTGAACCTTGAAATCCCCCCCCCCCCCCAAATAAGAGAGGCCTCTTTCCCCCACCCACACAAAGTGGAAGTAGTCTCAGAAAAAAAGACAACAACCACTGCAGAATAGTGATGTCCATTCCAAGCCCCCAAAGCCAGTCCAGAAGATTATCATGGTCAATAGTATCAAAACCTACTGAGAGATCTTAGAAAGACAGAAGTGAATTCTTCAGGTCCCTGGGATGTAAAGGACTTAAGTGAAAGAAAATACGAATCTGAAAACATGGAGTTATTACTTATTCAGGTGAGTGGCTTGAAGGATTTAGAAGATATAACTTATCTGAACGAATAACTCTTGTAATAGATAGGGTCACACCTCGGGAGGTCTCCCAGACACTGGTGTGAGAGAAGCTTATCTTTTACTGCTAAACTAAATGTGTTCATTGCTGAACAAAGAGACCTGATGTTGGTGACTGAGGTCCTTTTGATGGAGTGCCCTTGAAGATAGTTTGGAAAGTGGAATCAATTGTGATTCTGAAGTGGTACTTCAGAAAGGATAGCATCATCTCTATATTGAAGTAGCTATTCTAAGCTTACTCCAAGCTACTTACTGTGGCTTATAAAGTCCTATGCAACTCTGTCCAAATTATTTGCAGTAGCACTAATTCCACTCAGTCCATCTTTTTCCCACCTTTTATGTGGTAAGATCTAATCCAGGTCTGTCAATCTGGCGGCCTGTGGGCCAGATACATCATGGGCAGGCCACACCCTCCGGCTCCGCAAAGGCAAAAAAGATCTCGATACGTCACAATCCGGCCAGTGACGCGATTGAGTTTGACACCCGTGATCTAGACTATGGAACTATCAAGTGCTGAAGCCATGTTGGAAAGGTATAGAAACATTTCTTTTTATACCAGACTTTTTAGATGTCTTTTTTTAAGCTGGAGTTTTAATTATTTTTATTTTGATTGATTATTTGTATTTAGGTAGAGCCAAAATTAGGATGAACATTTTTAAATACATTCACACATACATACATAGATCCCAGATTGATCTACTTATCTTTCTGACTGAAACAATACAAAGTAGTCTTTGAAGCAGCAGATGGCTATTGTCTTTCTGCTTTTCCAAGAATCCAATAAAATTGATCCTCCTCAATGCCAAACAGTTACTGCCTAAAACTGGATCCATACTTCTTGGATAAATATACTCATAACTGTCTGCTCTTCCCAACCATATGGCAGGATCCACACAGTAAAAAAACCCACTGAAAATCTCATATTTCATTTTTGGTTTTTTTAAAGCTATGTTGATAATTTTTTGATCACTTGCAATTCGAACTGTATTCTATTTCTCACCTATACTACCAGATTTTCATAGCTATACATCATTTTGCATCAGACAGGAGCTGATGACTGTCATGTTAGAAAAAACAAATACTGCAGAAAATAATAATAATAAAAAATGTTTTTCTAAACAATGATTGGATTAGAGTTGATAGCTTTTTTCGTAAGAAAACTCTATTACGTTTCCTTATTACAATAAACAAACAAAATATGCAGCTAGATAAGTTTTTTTTAAAGTTTTTCTCTGCAATAGTTTATTCAAAACAAGCACAGCAAAATGTTTCTGGTTTTTATTAAACTGTGTCATGTCCTGAGATATCAGCCAAGCTTACTGACAAATTAGATGGGGTACCACTTCAACAGCTACAAATCAGATGGATGGTTGTTAAAAAAACAAATGGAAAATACAGGATTGTTTCCTGAATCACAACTTTTGTCTTGTTAAGTATGTAGGAGGGGGCAAACTTTGGGGCCCTACAACTGCTCCATTCAATTGCTTTGTCTCTAAATACAAACAGTGGGCATAAGTCATCTATAGCTAGTCCTTGACTTTTGATCCTAATAGAACCTGGACTTTCTTTTGTATGTCATGATGATCGTAAATCAAGACACCCATGTGACCGACCCGATTTTACAACACTTTTTGCAGCAGTCATTAAATGAATATGGTGGTCATTATGTGAATGTTGCATTGTCTGCAACGGATAGCTTTTATTGGAAACCAGAAGTAAATGCTGGTAAAAAACATCAGAACTTCAAATCCTAGTTGCAAATGCTATTATTGGGTGTCCATCACAACTTTTGCTAACCTGGTCATAAATTGAGGACTGTTTGTACTGAAAACTCCAGCATAGGTTACCCACTATGTAAATCTTCATCCAGGTGGTTTCCTCACCCAACAACGCCAACATTTTTTAAGCCACTGATACAATTTCTAATTGTTTAACTAGTGTTTCATTAAATTTGACTCTAAATCTATTTATTTATTATACCCTGATTTTTCTCCAGATTAGAAAGAAAAAGGCAACTGGCCCAAAGAAAACTAATGACTTCCATGGTTAAGAATGGACTTAAAACCTGTTTCCAAGGTATACTTTTTATAAAACATTATTTTTATAACAGGTCTTTATTTGGGAAATAATGGAACAGTATGGACCAGCTTTGGGAAAAAATAACACCAAAAAACAAATCAAGGAGACAATTTTTGTGGATAAAAAAAGTCTTTAAACCAATCACATTCTTTATTATGGAAGATTTTATTTTGAATACTATCTTAGATACTTTTTTGCGGGGGGGGGGGGGCGCGTCTTGCACGTAATTGCAAGAACTGATCCATTATAATATGTGCATTTGTGCATATATCTTTTCTAATATCATTCCTGTTCACATTTAATTTTAAAAGAAGCATATTTTTTTTTAAAAAAATGTCGTATCTCTTACTATGTTTTCCACTTTCCACACATTCTGAGTCTGGTTTTTTTTACTATTCCCCAAGAATAAGGGTGAGATATAAATGTTTTAAACCAGCACATCAATCAATAATAGTTCACAAAAATTAGAAATGGACAATAATTGATACAATTTGTAGATCATTATTTGTAATCACTCTGACTTTTTCTTTATAATAGAAAACATAAGGTGTATTTATGCCTCATGTTACCTAACATATTACGATGATGAAATAAGCATTAATGTTTCTTACATAAAGAAAAATCCTTATTATGAAGGCCAAATATTGTCTGGAAGAGATGTGATAAAACAATCATTTCAAGATTTTTTTTAAAAAAACTGTTTAAAGTCCTGTTTAGGTTTTGAAGCCTAACACTTTATAAGTCTGCCTACATCACATTCCATGCATATGCAGAGTGTGATAGATTCACAGTATCTTAATCAGAAATGCAAAACCAAGAAAACTGGAACAAAATGAATGCTTCTGTTTTATATCTCAAATCATTATATGACCTATATAAGTGTCAAAAATAATCCATTCCATGTTCTTATTACTATGCCAGAAAATAAGATTAATTATTGCCGTTTGAAAAGAAAACCCCATCCAAAGACAGAGTTCAACTGGAATCAGTAATTTGTTTCATAATATAAGCCATGCCTTTCAAACTTTTTAAGGACAATTTTCTCTGGGTAAGGGTGGCCTTTACTTAAATGTAATAAGTTTCTATTATTCAGATCATGCCATTTATTTCTTCAATTTCATTCTTCCAGGTAATGCTACAACTTTGGCAGTGACTGTATTGTGTGATATATTCCTATAAGTATTGTGGCATTAATTTAGTAGGAAAATTGTCTTACCACGGTTTTACGAACAGTGTAATTTTATTTTATGAACCTTTGGGACACGGTTGGGTAAAATATTAAGGCTAAGATTCTTTAGAACAATTGGGTATATATATATATATATATTGTTAAATCTACAAAAAAATCTGAGTTTACTTACTGGAATGCCTCTGATTCCAGGTTCACCCGGAGGGCCAGTAAGACCTGGAATTCCAATTTTTCCTTTTTCACCATTTTCTCCAGGAAGGCCAGGGTCTCCTAAACTGCCCTAAAGCGGATATAAAGAAAAAGCATCAAGTAGGATGGCATTAAATTATTGAACATTACAATTAAGCAACAAAAGCTTGGTAAAATGTTTTCTTCAGGTAGGTCTAGAGTAGGGATAAGGGCTAACACGTATGTATAATCAGTATGACATCAAGAACATCATTTCCATGTAATATATCTGCAAAACGTACTTCAGTTTTGCTGTACCTTTGATTGCAAAAGCCTTTTTTCCCCACATGCTTAAAAACTTTAAATAAATAGCTCATCTGCACATAAACAGCTCAGGTAACTTAAAATGTTATTGAAGAAATAGTTGAAGTTCCTCAGGGATGTCTTACGTAGTAGATATTTAATAATGTTGGGGAAGGAAATGCAATACAAGCAAGTAATGGAATTTGCAGGCAACTAGAGGATAACTTAAAATAAAAGAGGAAAAGAATGTACAAGTGAAAGAGGCATGCTTCTTCTGCCTTTCCTTTCCTTTCAAAAACAAGATAGAAGAAGAGTACACAACTTATGCTGGCTAGAGTAGCACATTGGGCCTTGCAAGTTCTGCTGAGGGTCACTTTAAACAGCTTTTAATTTAATGTTTAATTTATTTATAAGGCCATGATTTTTTAAAATATTATTCTGTGGGGTTTTGGTAATAGCAAAATCACTTCCATCTAAATAAAATAAGAGAGAGAGAAAAGGCTGCTTTTAGACTCAATACAATCTAAATAATAGGATAGGATAGGATAGGATAGGATAGGATAGGATAGGATAGGATAGGATAGGATAGGATAGGACAGCTAATTCTTTATTGGCCAAGTGTGATTGAACCAACAAGGAATTTGTCTCCAGTGTATAAGCTCTCAGTGTACATTCAAACAACAAAGTGGTATAGGTGGAGCAAAGAAAAAAACTTATTACAACAGGTGAGTTTCAGGGACTATTTACACTTTTTGAGATCTGGCAAGTTGTTGGAAACAAATAAGTATCTTAAATTCTGGAAATACCATGTAGTCTGGGTTTGAAAAGAGGTGCTGGAAGTCTATTAGCTGTCAAAATGAAGACAGGGCACTACTGTGGAATGTGGAAAATATTTGGGTGAAAACATTACCCTTTAACCCAGTGTTTCTCAACTTCAACCACTTGAAGATGTTTGGCTTTCATCTCTCAGAATTCCGCAGCCAGCAATGCTGGCTGGAAATAAACTCAAAACAAGCCTGCCTTAAGTTTATTTCCATTTATCTGTTAAAATAGTGTATTGAACAGTTGTCTGTATATTCACATGCATGATTTCTCCCACCTATAGTGAGGTCTTTTAACCCTGAACCCTGCCTACAAACTCCAGGGCAGAGGTGTCATCTTGAATTAAGACAAGAAGATTTAGGAGAACGTGAACAGCGTTTTCATGCATAAAACCTGCTCATTCACACTTCACAAAAACTACTAAAAATTAGGATGGCTGAGTTTCATAAGGCATCAAGAATTATAGTTCACTGTTCCTAAACAAAAAAGTTCAGCTTAAAGCAGGGTTCATTATTTAAGCTTGCCATAGTAAAAAAAACACCTATAATTCTACCTACATAGTGTATGAGCAACTTGCAAAGTTTTACTATCGTGGAGTTTTTTACCTACTCATGTGAGAAAGGAAACCATATAAAAGTAAGCTTATGAAAAATTTACATAAAGTATATTTTGCTTCACTTGGAAACATAGGATGATACTGTCCACAAATCAAATTATTGTTTCAATATTGTGAGATAGGAAACCAAGGAGGATAATGATGCTGTGTACCAGCACACAAATTGTTTCTATTCTGGTTTATTAACCACAAGTCGTAGATTCATATTGTTTATGAATATAAAGTTTAGACTGAAGGAATAAAAGCCTGAATTGACAGTTGTCTTGCAATTAAATCAAGGTGGAATAGTCCTTGGAATAATCTTTGAGCAATTAGAAATATTATCAGTGGAAATGATTGGACATTCACTCTTGCTCATGATAGCACCCAGATTTTGCCTTTAGAAGAAATATGATTCTTTTTACCTCCCAAAGACCCATTAGATCACACAGATTAGGCCTCCTCCGGGTTCCGTCTACTAGCCAATGTCATCTGGCCACTACCTGGGGGAGGGCCTTCTCTGTGGTGGCTCCGGCCCTTTGGAACGAGCTCCCCGCAGAGATTCGGACCTTCACCTCTCTCCAGGCCTTCCGAAAAGCCGTTAAAACCTGGCTGTGTCGGCAGGCCTGGGGTCGATGAGTTCCCTTCCCCTCTCGAATCGTGTGGCTGTTGGTTGTTTTAAATGCCCTGTATTTTTTGTTGTAGTTTTTGTGTTTCCCTTCCCCTCCTTGGGTTTGTGCGCTGCCCTGAGTCCCGCCGGGAATAGGGCGGCATATAAATAAAATGAACCTTGAACCTTGAACCTTTAGTTACTTGGAGCTTGAAAAATAGCCTGAGATGATATTACTTGTTAGGAACACTGAAGCAATGATTTGTAGACAGTATTTTCCTATGCTTTCAAGTGAGGTAGAATTTACTTTATGTAAGTTTTTCCTAAACTTACTTTAATTTGCTTCCAGGTATACTGTATGAAAAAGATCCAGCACTAGTTTGGGCTCAGAAACTGAATAGGGTTTGGTCTAGTTGTTGGCTGAATAGGAAATCACTAGGAGATATCAGGGCCATAAGATAGATGGAAGGAAGTTCAAAAATATCTTGGAGGAACATAGTGACAAATCACTTCTCTATAGCTGAATAGGAAGTTTAGTTTTGTCCAACCAGGAGCTGAGTTCAATTTGAGAGTCTTTCTACGAGAACTATACTTTCAATAAATCCACAGACTATTTGAAATATATTCCATAATATGAAGGAGAATAGCATGAAGATTCTTAGCAAAATTATTACTAAGAGATCAATTGAGTGTCTTTTGCTTCTCTGTTTTCCTCTAGCAAATGCAACTTCTCTTATGCAATCATCCAACTTGAGAACATGCAATGCCAATGCAGCAGAAATGTTATGCACTGACTTTAAAAGATAATTTAAATTTAGGAATCACAGAATAAAATGCTTTATTTTTTTTCTCATGTAAGTTCAAATTCTGATTTTAAAAAGTACCTTTAATCCATCTTTTCCTTGAACACCATCTTCTCCTGGTGGTCCTCGAATACCCTAGGTTTCAGAAGAAATATATCAAAATGCTATTACTCCAAAAATATCCTCTGCGTTCAAAATTCAAGCAAGAGTACATTATCTCAGCAAAACAACAAATAGATCAGACTAAAAGAGTCAAGGATACAGCAGTTTTATTAAGTGGTACTAGAAAACATATATAGGACCAGTACACAAGGATTTGCTGAATAGGACTAGATATTGTCATTGTCACAGATTTGTCATTTTCTTTAATTTTGGTCCCTCTGGCTCTTCCAAATATACTGGATGCTGAAATCCATTAATCATGATTAACTTTATTCTCAATCTAAATATGGTTTTGTTTTAATACTGAAGAATACAGCAGCTGTCACAAACAAGAAGTTGTCTGAACGTGTTATAAAACAAGCTGTGCTGAACAAACAACCAGAATGAACACTGCATGACAGGGAGATGTAGATTTAAACTTCCTGAATTTGGAGTGAACGGCCATTGGCTTACCTGAAGGGTCCTTTTCTGTACCCTGCAAGGAGAGTCCAAGCATGGGTTAAATTTTGTCTGACTGCCCTGAACTGAATTGAAAGATCTTTAGCCACACCTCCTCTTCCGGCACCTCAGATTTTCTGTTGACGATGTGGACCTGTAACTCTGTTCATAAGTGGTTCCAATGAGATAGTCATTAGTTCAAGTCAGGTTAGATTGCATAAGTCAAATTCAGTAAAGAAGTCACAAGCCACGTCAAGTAGTCTAGATCAAATTAGAATGGAAGCTGTGAGAGAGACCCTGGGGGGGGGTGTTGGACTCTCCTTGCAACGTACAGAAAAGGACCCTTCAGATAATCCAATGGTCGTTTTCCTGTATGCTGCTTGGAGAGTCCAAGCATGGGACATACCCAAAATGCATTTGGCCTTGGCTATGACCTCCTGCATTTCAGGGGAGAGGCCTGACCCACGATCTTCTGCAGGCCAAGAGCGCTTGGCAGCTCGCCGAGTAAGGGGATGCTGTGAAGCCAATGACAAGGTTGGAGGGGAATCTTCTGCCTCCAAGGAGCATTGGAAAAAATCTGCATTATGCCCCATGGATGGCCTGGAGGAGCCAACTGAAACAGAAGAGGCATCCGAAGAAAATTCCTGGCCCTCGTCCTCAATCTCCAACTGAGGATGTTCTTGAATGACGGGGGTTGGGCTGCAGGTGATCCCTCTGCCTGGACTGGAGAACTAGTCCCTGGCTGCTGTAGGGTCTTTTCAGGGTGTTCTTCCTGCGCCCCTTGGCGTCTGGGCACAGCTTTGTCTTGGGACTTGGCCCCTTTCCTTCTCCCCGCCTGGGATGCCTGCTGAGGGCCTCGGAGGCCGCCTTACTGGCATGTCTGGTGAGGCTTCTGCTGGATGAAGGTTCCTGAGCTGACTTGACTGCCATGAGGAACTAACAGAGGCAGTCTGGGCCCCACTCACAACCTGGAGACAGTTAAGGAAGCGAGTGAACTTGCAGTTGCCGAAAACTGGAACCTGGAGCAGACTGTTGATGAATAGACTCACTGGGCGCTATTCAGAAGAGTTCCAGACCGCGCTGGCAATCGAATGACCCTGGCGCGAGAGATCTCCCTGTGCCTGCAAGTAATTTGGCTAAGGGTGGCCTAAATTAAGGACCAAACCTTGCTGTCACTGACCTGGTCTCACTTAGTGACCTAGAGAACGACTGACCGCCGGGAGTCCAGGCAGAAACAGTCGAGCTGCAGAGCGAAGCCTCCAACACCGTTCCAACCACCGAAGAGAAAAACGCGGCAATTCTAGCTTTCAAAATGGCCACCGGAAGTTTTTTCTCACTTAAAATGGCCACTGCAATGACTAGCAGCAATAAAAATGGCACCAAAATTTAAACCTAAAGGCGATGGCGTGAATGGCTGGGTCCTTACACTACTGACCATCGCGCCAAGCCAAATTAAAGCGCAATCAGTTGGGTCCTCTCACTGCTGGCCAATGCGCTGAAGTCGGATTGTAATTGCGTCAGCTTTGAAGCCAGCTCGCAACACCCAGCAGCTTAAAGGAACTGCGCGCACACCCGGAGTAGCCCAGGACACACCGGCAAGGCTCAGCTGCTCCTAGCAGTTTAGAGGGAAATTTAAACAGACCTGTTCCGAGCAGAAATAAAGTCAAAGGTTGGAGAGTCCAAGTTAAGAGCAAATTTTTCCATTAATAGTTGGAACCACTGGAAACATGCCCATTGCGCTTCGACTGAATTTAAAAATCTGAGGTGCCGGAAGAGGAGGCGTGGCTAAAGATATTTCAATTCAGTCTAGGGCAGTCAGACAGAATTTAACCCATGATTGGACTCTCCAAGCAGTGTACAGGAAAATGTTTGTACAGGGAAGTACAGGAAGATAAACTGGAAGATCAACTTTTAAAATAAAGGCTTAACAGACACTAAATAAATGGTACATTTTTGTAGCACTACTTCATACTTTTAAATGCATTTGACAGTATCTTCACTAACAAGTAGAATATTCCTTTCACCTTTCTAAAAGAGTTTAGCATTCTGGAGTAGTTTTCATGACAATAAACCAAAGCCTTTTATATTTTATACTTTTAGAAGAAACATACATTATTTTATGGAAACTAAGACTACAAATATGAATATCTATCTATCTATCTATCTATCTATCTATCTATCTATCTATCTATCTATCTATCTATCTATCATCATATATTCATATAACGATATAGTCAAATATATCTTAATTGGCTTCTATTATATCTTGGATATGGATAGTTATTACTATATATGTTATCTAAAAAATCGGTTCACATTAGAATATTATATTATTGTCCTCACTAAAATGTAATTGCTGTGTCCTTCTGAAAAAGATAACATTAATACACTAAACATTTTAATATAAAGAATCAGGAGCTTGCAACCCCTTGGGATTCATAAACACTCTGAAGTTGTGAGATGTTCTAATAAACTTTGAAATGGCTGTGGAACTGAAGGCTTACCCATTCACAAAATCACTGTCATATTTAAGTAATCATTTACAAGCCACCAATTTATCAGACTGTTATCTGTTGTGTTCTGTAGACCTTCCCCTTGGAGAATGATCAATTCCACTCTTGCTTATCTTTCCAATTTTCTGGTAGCACATTTCAAAACAAAATATTCTTTATAATATTACATCCATTGAACAAGCACAATTTCACAATTGAAAACTGTGATTGACTTTATATCAGAATACATAAGCATGCTATGAAAAAAAATTATTACAAAAATATAAAAAAGATAGCTGTCAACCCCAAGTTGGGTTATTGCTTGAACTAATGTTCTGAATTCGAGTTTTTATCTATTCTTTGAGTACTATTGATTTACTCAGTAACTGCAAATGAATATGCAGAACAAAGCTGAGGCTATTAGAGGAGGCTGACTGTCATGTTCAACATGAAAAATTTATTTCAGAAAAACATATGATGCAGCTCTTATAATTCAGATTATCTTGATCTATTCTCACTTCGTATCTATCATAGACCTATTTGCTATTGTTTCAGAGTGAAAGACACAAAATAATAGTTACAAGAGAGAAGATTTTGATTGTTATAAGAACAACAAATCCTTTCTTGCAGCAATAGCACTTCAATAGTGGAACCAATTAACCAGAGAAGTGATCATTTCCCTTTCACTGGATGAGTTTAAAAAAGGGTAGTTAGCCATAAGTCTGGAGTACTTTTACTTAGCCTGAACGCTAAGTTAAAGAATATAGTACAACTGTTTGATTCTATATTAATAGAAGTTTACAAACCTTTAAGCTACATAATTAAAAACATATTGTGTCTTATGAAAAGAAGGGGTAGGGGTGACATGGTAGCAGTGTTCTAATATTTAAGGGGCTGCCACAAAGCACCTGAAGACAAAACAAGAATCAATGGGTTCTTGCAATGGGAAACTAATCAAGGAGAAAGCCAACCTAGAAAGAACTAAGATAAATTCCACTGGCTGAGAACAATCAGCCAGTGGAATGGCTTGACTCCAGAAATTGTGGATGCTCCATCACTGGGGATTTTAAAGAAAAGATTGAAAAGCCATTTGTCTGAAATGGTATAGGGTCTCCAGACTGAAGAAGGGGTTGGCTTAGAAGACTCCAAGGTCTCTTCCAATTCTGTCATTCTTTCTTTCTCTATCTTTAAATTTTTCTTTAATCAAACATGATGCTGATAGTTTTCCAGATATAGCAGAGGCCTTTTCATCTCTCATCTGCTTTCCTAATTCACATAGCCTTTTTGCATTTCCAATATAATTCTGCCCCTAGCAGCAAAATATGCTACAATATTCAGTACTTACTCTTACACCTTGTTCACCTGGTGCTCCAATATTGCCAACTGGTCCAGAATCTCCCTGTTACATGCAACAGAAATATATCACATCAAGCAAATCTTATTCTGATCAAGTGAGCAAAACACTAAGTTTGCTACAATAGATATCTAAAGTTTGCTCTTTATAAAACAAACTCATTTCTTAAGCATGTATTAGTCTTTATATTGTTTTTCACCACAAATAAAGTGCAAATAGAAAGGCAGTTTTTCTGCAAACACAAATGTCAAGTATAGTGGAAAGATAAAAACATCTCATTCTTAACTAAGCCAGACATGGGATAATTAACATAGCAGAATTGAAATGAATGCTTATATAGTGGCCTTCCTTGATGACTGAACTCTATGTTTACAAAGATGAAGCAATGAGAGGAACTAGAACATTTGCTAGTTCCTGAAGACCAACACTTGGATCCTTCTTTCTTTCTTTCTTTCTTTCTTTCTTTCTTTCTTTCTTTCTTTCTTTCCTTCCTTCCTTCCTTCCTTCCTTCCTTCCTTCCATTCATTCTTGTGAAGCTTGGGGTGCCTATCCTAATTCCAGAAAGTCTGACTCTAGTCACGTTCCATTCCTTAACTGGAAAGAGAAGCTGGGAGGAATTGAGTAGTAGGCAGCTATGACTGTGATTTAGAAAAGACTTGGAGTTTTCCTGTACATCTGTATCTAAGTGTGACTCCTATCATGGGTCTTTGGTGCCCTCTGAGTTTGGTTGTTTTCTTGCAAGCGTTTCATTATATATAACATCATCAATGCACCAATGATTACTACCTTATTTTAGATCCCATTTCCCCATCCCTGTTATAAACTTTTTTGAGTTATTCATTCTATGGATAGGAATTTGAAAATGTTGTAACTTGCTTCCATGTGTCACGGCCTGCATTAAAAACAGCTAAATTTAACCATGGAATAATTTCCTTAAAGGCTTAACTTCTCCTGAATTATTTTCTCTGTTTTATATGAGCAACAGTTCACTCCTATATGCATATACTGTAGATAAAATCTTGTTTGAGGTTTATAAAACCTTTTACTGAAATTATGATTGTTTCTTAATGCACGTTTCACTATAATTAACATTTAATTCAATTCAAAGTATATTGTGATGCTGGCAATTATGTTTCGTATAAGTATTATACATACACATTCCATCTCCCTATCTCATGTCTACTTCTCTCTTTGTTGGGAAACTGCAAGCTAAACTGGAAGGGGGATTAAGTGGGGGTCTAGCTTGGAGCCATTGCACAGCTGCAAGATGCATAAACTTGAACCACCCCCCATCCCCAAGCTACATGAAGCTTTATCTGGTTGTTTCCAGGGAAGGCAAAATCTATGAGATTCTTGTAACAGAAGTGATATATAATAAAATTACTGACTACAGTTATTCAAAAGTGGCTCTGATTGCTTGCACCTGACAATATCAATTCTATTAATACAGGATATTAGCCTTTTTTGTTTTCTCTAAGTACAAACATCTAACTAATGAACTGTGGTGGCGCATTAGTTAAGAGTGCAGTATTGCAGGCAGCTACTGCTGCCTGCCGGCTGCCTGCAATCTGACAGTTCAAATCTCACCAGGCTCAAGATTGACTCAGCCTTCCATCCTTCTGAGATGGGTAAAATGAGGATCCAAATTGTTGGAAGCAATATGCTGACTCTGTAAAACCACTTGGAGGAGGCTGTAAAGCACTGTAAAGTGGTGTATAAATCTAAGGGCTATTGCTAATACATATCCTCACCTAATTTATAAAATTACTCATGATTTATACATGAACAGTGCAGAAATGACACTATCATCAACCAGGACCCATTTAACTGAAACATCATAGCTATTTTCAGACAGAATGCTTCTCGTGGAAATAATAAATAGTTCATGTATAATGAAATGAAAAGTATCACCATGAAATATCTCAAATATATGTGTACAGAAATAACTGCCTGTTATTCCTCATCATTCAAACTGCACCCCAACAAAATTATTCCAACAATCACCCTTGTGCCTGGTTCTCCTTGTGGTCCTGGTTCTCCCTCTGGGCCAGGTGATCCCTGCATTGAAAACATATAAATGAAATTATCCGTTGTCCAGCACTAAATGCTTTCCAATATGATGAAACTCACTAGGAGGTTCACAGGACTATTTTTTTTAAAAAAGGAGGACTTATTGGGGTGATAAATGAGATACTTGTTGTATAGTATCTTATTCTATTATGGTGCAATATCCAATTTTTAAATTCCTCTATACTTTTTACTTTGATGCAGCAGGATCTTCAGTTTTGCTTGTCTACATCATTTGGTGATGTAAAGGACTCACCTCAAAGCCAGCTTCACCTACAGGGCCAGCATCACCTTGTTCTCCCCTCGGTCCCTTGTATCAAACAAAAATGTATGTGAGCATTACATTCTTATTATGAAAAAAAAACTACTTTTATACCAATACCTGTAACATCTGCTGGCCAGTTTTTGAAGACGTTTTTACTCACAGCTGGATATTTCCTTTTTCCAGGTTCCATTAGCTTCTGAGAGTAGAATAATTTAATATGGTCCCCATCCTTAAAGAGGATTTGTTGCAACAGTGCAATCATCATCAGGCAATGGAATATTTATCAACAAGGCTTCTTATTAGGAGTAACATTACATTTGAACCGTCCAAACACGTAGCTCCATATTCAGTAACATGCTCACAGCACAAGTTTAGAGACATGACATAGCTGTATTACAGAGAAGAATGTAGTTGTATACATGTAGAAACGCTACTCTCACATAACTCAATCTGTATGTATATCTCTGTGATCTGGGGTTTAACTTCGAGGCTTTCCTCCTGTCTTTTAAAGACAAACTTGACCATTCTCTGCAGACTGGGTGGTATCCATCTGCAAATTGTCCTGCCAACTTCCTTCATTCTTTACACCATTCATGGAAAGGATATAACTTTGAGAATTTATGTACTTCTGGACTACAGTACAAGAAATAAGGATAAGAACTGCCTCATGGTAAGGCTCTGAAATAAGTTTTCAGAAGCCCATGGAAGGAGTAGAGGTTGTAAAAGAAATCTCAGTTATATTTGATACAGTAGTCTCAGCATGAAAGTTGATGTCTACTAAACTTGGGGTTTCCGGCAGTGCCTTGAAATTTCCAGCTTTGGAGTCCACAACACTGTTCCTGATACCACTTGTATCAGCAAAACCAGGAACTCTGCTAGATAGCTATGGCAATATCTATCTAACCTTCCCTAGGATCAAGTACTAAGGCAGATCAGGTTTGGCTTGTTCTTACATTGGGGGCTATATGGGTTTACTAGCCTGGATTGTTAAAAAATCCCAAAGTTAGCAAAAGCAAAAAAACTTCCATAGTATCTCAAAAATTGGTGACCGCAGGCATGGACATATCTCTGTAATCACCAGGAACTGACCTTGATTTAAAGGGAACTATCTTTAGTTTAATATATCGATTTTATTTCAAATTTCATATTCTTTTTGCTTTATGCTATGTAATTTCAACCAGTTTTTGTTAAATACATATGAAAGAGGCCGGATCTTGATTTTGTTTTAATGGATTAATTAAATTCTGACAGCAGATTCTCTGATTTTGAATGGAGAAAAGAAAAACATGCATAGTAGGACAAATAAATGTGGCACAGAATTCTGAATCTAGGCAATGGTTTTATCTGTAAATCTTAACAATAAGATTTTTCTGAAACTAAAACTGTTTCAGTAATTTTTTTCATATTATCAGCCAAAAAAATAAACCCCATGTGTAATAATTGCCAACAGGCATTCTTGTGAGGCAATGAGCCAAAGACCAATCCTTTACTATTCCCAATGGCACAAATAAATAATACACCAGATTTTTGAAATTAAAGGTCAGTGGAGTCAAACTGCACCTTTCTGCTGGTATCCTAGTTTCTCTTAGATTAGTTTGAACAATTAGCAGACAATACTTGCTACCTATCACCAACAATGTATAGCCTTTTTGTCTAGGCTAGGAAATTTAGATGCTTCAACAACTGCTTGTCATAAAGACAAAATATCTGAGACCAAATTAATTATACAATCACACCAGCTAACTATAGAAACCTGAGACACTCTAGATTAAATCCTGATCTTGGAGGGTGTATATTTGTGAACTGGTAAAATTGCAGCACAGAAGGTATGTGTTATATTATTTATACTTGATATAAATGTACTACAGTTGGGTAATCTTTTGGGAATAAAAGGTCTCATATGGGTTCTCTATAAGCAATATCTGAACGATGAAGTAAAAGCTGAACAGAAAAGGCCAGAAAAGGGATTTTTAAAAAAATAAATGAATGCAAGTCTTCCTCTCTCAACCACTTTCATGATTTTCAGACTTTCATAGACATGTTTAAGAGGACAATCTTCCATCTTAAAAAAATAAAGAAATTACTTTATTCTGTAGAACAGAGAGACTTACTAAGAGCCACACAGTTTCAACCTAAATACAAAGGTGCTTCTTTAATATATCTTTAATTACAGTATAACAAGACACATGTTTTCCAAGAAATTATATTTCAAATTTCAAATGAAAGGAAAGGAAATCAACTTACTGGTTCACCTGAAGGACCTGTATCTCCTATACTTCCAGGAAGGCCAGGCAAACCCTGAAAACACAAAACCAAAACGCTACTTAAATTTTACGTCAAAACTTCATAAATTGACCAAAATGCAATTCATAAAACATCTTCAATGACACTTAAGGTTTTTTTTTAGTCCAATAATTTTGTTTCTACCATTTAAGGACTTGTGGCTGTCACTGACTGGCTGATTTATGAATTAGTAAATAATTTGTTTTGGTGAGCGGTATCCTAAATCATCTTTGAAAAGTTAAGATATACAAACTAAAGATAAAATCTTCTTTATCTGTGAAATAAACTACAGTGAATTCCATGACACTTACTTCGTTGTAGTCATATGAAGGCATACTATAAATATATATGAAAAATGACAAATAACTGCTACAGTCTGGATGGCCTTCTTGTAGGATCATTTAGGGATGGAAACGAAAGAATGGACAATCTTTTTGACGCTGCCTTTTCATGTAACAAATCAGAAAATATACCACTGAAAACAAAAAAGGAACTTAATTTTAAAGCTTAGCAACATTAAGATATGCTTTGAAAAAAATATTCTATATATCTCATTTCTTGTATATGGCAGACATCCAAAGTACTATTTCCGTGTCATTCAAAACTGATTCATGTAAAATGTCATATTGTTTAAGAAATACGATACTATCCTCCAGAAGCACGGCTAGCTACATTGTAGAGGAAATGCGTGTGTTTTTCATTATGATAGGAAACTATCTAATTACATATGAAGCATTCCCAGTAGCAGTTCTAACTCTGCAATGCTTTACCCAGGGAGTTTTGCTGACGTCTGATTAATGCCATTTCGACACTAGACAAAGATCTTTTCATTCATACAGGTATTTCAAATAAATCAGAACACATTTATCTTTTCAATGCTGTAAATGTATTCGGGCACTTCATATTTTTATGACAGACTCAATTTTTCTGTTTTACTTCAGCATGCTTTTAACATTTTTGTCTAATTTTGGAAAATTTAGCTTTTCTTGGCAAGGTTTTCAGAACTCATTTGCCACTGCTTTCTTCCTAAGGGTGAGAGATTGGTTCAAGTTCACTGAGCCAGTTTCCTATCTAAGGCAAGACTAAACTCATGGTCACTTGGTTTCTAGCCTGATGTCTTAACTACTACGTCAAACTGACCCCTATATAAGCTGCATTTTAAATTGGAGTATAAGGATAGATTTGCTTTGAAATATATACAATACTTTGTTCTTGGCTTACAAATGCTGCCTTATTTGTAGTATAGAATGAAACAAATTTTGCACAAAATTCTAGAACTAAAAATATCCCCCCCTACTGCCATAGTTTGGATTGTAGGATGGTTGTGTTATCTGCAATTCACTAAAACTTTCAAGAGTTCCTCTAGATTATGCATATGTCTGTACAAAAGAATAGTTAACAAAGCTATACCTTTTTCCAAGTTTTTTTTAATAATTTTTTATTTTTGAATAAACACAAACAGACAAAACACAACAAACACCACAAAAATATCTTCCATTACAAATTGTAAAGAGTGTGTCAATTGGTTACAAAAAGCTTTAGTGTATCCCATCCACAGTCATCACCTACAATTCATATCAAGTTATATGTTTCATATCAAATATATTTATATATATTACTATCATCATACCTCAATCTTCATATGACTATGATTGTTTTTACATCCCTTTTATAAAATATTCCAAAATTTAAAGCAAAACCACATGATGGCATTCCGTTATCTATTTTCAATATCATCAAGCAACATTACATCTTTATAACACTTTCTAAATAAAAATTAATTATGTTTAATAACAAAGTTTCTAGACCTCTTTTCTTAATCACTGTTTACAATTTATATCCAATTTCTCTTTTATCATGTCAATACAAATATTACACTATTATCATTATCAATAATTTATTTAACAATATCCGTCATCATTTCATTTTATTTATTTTTTTGGTCTTCGTTTAATTAAATTTGACTTACTCTTTTTTTTTAATATTATAAGCCTTTATACATAACAGAGTTTCTAAACTTCCTTTCATGATCACCAATTAGAATTTATACCAAATTTCCTCTTATCAATCCAATACATATGTGTACGTTGTTATCATTATCAATTATTTATCTAATTATATCCATTATCACTTCATTTTTAACATAATGCTCTAATTTTAACTAAATTTGACTAGTATTTTATTAGTTTCCATGTCTCGACCTGTGTCTTTCCAGTAATAGTGCAGTCTTATGCCTTTTGCCATTTGTAGAATTAATCTTCTGATTTCCTTAATCAAATTTGTGTGGACTTCTCTTCGCAACTTGTTGCTTTTTACATATCTTGTAAAATCTCGAGACCCTCCATCAGCTTCTTTAATCAGCTTATCTTTGGTTATCAGTAGTGCTTTTGTCAAAGTTTCTCTCCTTGAATCCATCAATTCTTCTCTTTTTCTTCTTCTATACCTTGAAATCTGGTGTAGAGCTCCTTTCCATCTATCTTCTCTTTCCATGTTCCACTCTTTCCATCTCCAACCACATTCAGTTCACTGTCAGTATCCACAATTACCTTGCTTCTTTGTTCATTTTTCCCTTGGGTTTTTAGACTCTAACCTCCACTTTTTCCATTTGCTGGATATCTTCAATTTTTCCATCGAATTTTACTGCATTACAATCTATATTTTCAAATCTCTTCTCAATTCTCTCTGTTGTTTCTAATAATTTTGAATTTCAAACATAATATGTTGTAATGTTATGGTTTCTTTTTGGTGTTGTGCCATACTTCCAACTAGTGAACACTGCCACTCTAGTTTCAAAACAAGATTTTGTTTTCACTTCTCTCCAGATGCCTCCAAAGAGCACCTGTTATAAACAACCCATGCTCTTCTCCTTATCTCTTCTGTAAATGAGCTGAAACCTTTGAAGTGTAAAGTCAAAATGATCAAAGATAAAAAAAGAGAAAGCAATATTTCCAGGATTCAAGCTCCAACCTCCAAGTGGCAGTGTAACTTCTTTTCCCTCTGATGTTGCTACCCTCTTTATATTCCTTTTATATCTTCTTTATATTCCAGGCTTAAAAGAAACAAAATTCTTAAATGGAGCAAAAAAAGAGAAAAAAACCCATCCAAACCAATATTATAAAAATAAAGAAAAATATTTAATCCATAGGTAAAAAAAGAAATGGAAGAAGAAAAACCAATACTTTCACTTTAAAAGTAGGAAATATTTGCAAACCTTCCATCCATAAAAAAAAAAGAATAACACTGTCCAATATAGCTTAATTTCGCTGCTTATTTTCTTTTGTTTGCAAGTTTAATTTAGCTTTGTTTTTTGGGGGGGCAGTCTCTTTTATAACAATAAAATTTCCTCACCAGATGGACACGCTTTCTCTTTCCGCTTTCCTCCCTTTGAGGAGCTGTCTCAACTTCAGCAGCTTTTGGCTGCGCTTCTGTGGCGGGCAAAAAGAGATTCTCTTGGATCAATCAGGGACTTTGCAATGTCCCTGAGATCAGCAAGATGTCTTCCCTGTCACTGTCTCTTTGGGACGGTTTAGGTCCAAAAGGACCCTCCAGCGGCAAAAGTATCAACTGTGATCTCGGAGCTCCGAGATCGCACGTTGTACCGTTGTGACGTCAGCTCCTGTCCCACCTTTTTCCAAGTTCTTGTCGCTGCTTCAGAGCCCTGATTCTATCTGCTCCCACGTGCTCTTACACCTTAGTATATGTTCTTAAGGCCATATTTCAAAAAGTATGCTACTTTTTCTCTGGTAAAGGAAAAATATATATTTGGTCTTTTCCAGTTGCTGTACAAATAACAGGACAGCACAGATCAGTTTCAGATGTATGTTCAGGCTGTGTATCAAATATTGAAGTGTATTTAATGTTTACTTTAGTATCATTTAGAGATATTGTATATTTCTTTTTACTTTTAAAAATTAAGTATAACTTGGCTTGCTTATGAAAGTATTGTTGTATACAACAATATGAAAGTATTGTTGTTGTATATAACACTGAGAAATTTAGTTTAATAATTTAATCTACAGTGTTATTGACTGATTTGTCTTTATATGTTTTATTTCCTACAAATGAAAGAATACAAAATAAAAAGTTGTTGCACTACAGGGAATTTATCATCTCTTCAATCAAAGAAACTACAGGGAATTTATCATCTCTTCAACATGCTCTCTGTTATCTAATGCAACTATTAATGTCACCTGAGCCAGTGGCATTATTGTACTTACCCTCTATGTATAGGAGCTACATAGATCTGATAAATTATATTACATAAATGCCTTCATATATTATTGATAACAGTAATAGCTGCCATCATTACCTATGTCTTTAATTATACATTTTAAAACTTAGATAGGAAATGTGACTTTGGGCTGCACTGTTTTCCAGTCTTTGCCAAAGCTTAACTAACCAGCCAACAATGGGAGAAAAGACACTGCAATTATTATATCAAAACTAAATTCTGCTTTGGGTGCTACATGTAGATACTTTAAACACCTCCCCTGTAATACCTTAAAGCTGTTATTTTCAAAGATCAGGAAAGTAATTCTGATCGGACTTGGGCTATGGGGAAGGAACAAGTGTTATGATTCTTCTCCTGTTTTCCATTCATTTTAAATTAAAAGAGAAATATGAATTGCTGCAGAAAAAAAAATCTGCAATACTTGACAGGACAGAATTCGTACACATTTGCAGGAATTTTATTAGAAATATCAAATGTTCAATTTACTTATATTAGCAATATAAAAGTGTAACACAATGGTGGCGTTCATATGATCCACCAGGCCAGGGAAGTTAGTTTTAGCCCCAAAGAACCCTATGGTTATTTGAATGAAAACTAGACTAGTTTCTAATAAAGGGCCTCTTCGTTTAGTAACCACAATTAGGACTAGCAACTTGGTCATTAAACAAAGTAGTTACTTTGAAATGAAACTGTGACTGTGCCCACGATCTTACTTCAGCTTTCATTTGTTTTAAAGACTTGCAAAAGTTGCAAATGTGAGGGTTGGTTGCAAAGTTACTTTTTCATCACCATCACAACTGCAAATATTTCTAAAGGCAGTCATTAAACAATAGTTACTTGTATTCGCAGAGTAATTTAAATCCAGCTCATGTTAGGTGATCTCAACTACTATCTAACTCAATGTATTATGTGAGAAGCAGAATGGAATTACAAAAAAATAAATCTTTCACCGAAGCATGAGGAACTTACTGGTGCTCCTGGATTGCCTCTTTCTCCAGGGATTCCAGCTTTTCCCTGTGTAAACACAAAGGAGGCAATGTGTCAATTCTATTTCAAAAATATTGTCAGAATTGATGCCTTAAATATGAATGCTAAAAAAATGCAACGTACAATGAGACCAGGAATGCCTTTTTTCCCAGGGTCACCAACTTCTCCCTAGGAAAAAGAAGGAATAGGGCTATTTTAATGTACACTGTATTCAAAAATGACAATTTTTCATCTAAATTCCAAATTATTGACATTTTTTTCAGCGTGAATTATTGGAAAATTGGTCATCAACCACAGAAATGATTGCAGGTACTATTTATTTCTTTACTCCTTTTTATACCACTTTCTAGAAAAAATATCAAAGCAAGTCACTAAAAATAAACTATTACTTGGTCAAAATTACAGTGAGGTCAGCCTTTATTTTAGTCTGGATGATGCAGTGAAGACACCATAAGATACCAAGAAGGAAATGGCATAACATAGCATAACATAACAGAGACAAAAAGTCAAGTTCCCAATAACAGAAAGATTATATGGTACTGTACTACATGCATCTAACAGCATCATGTGTCATTTTCTGGGGCAAAAGCAGCGCTGATTTTTTTTTTTACTACCGGTTCTGTGGGCGTGGCTTGGTGGGCATGGCTTGGTGGGCGTGGTAGGGGAAAGATACTGCAAAATCTCCATTCCCACCCCATTCCAGGGGAAGATTACTGCAAAATCCCCATTCTCTCCTGATTAGGTGGGAGTCAGGAGGCAAAGAATAGATGGGGGCGGGGCCAGCCAGAGGTGGTATTTCCCGGTTCTCCGAATTACTCAAAATTTCAACTACTGGTTCTGTAGAACCTGTCAGAACCTGCTACATTTCACCCATGGGCAAAGGTAAGAAATTTAAGTTTACCTTAATACCTTCTGTCCCTTGTTCTCCCAGAGGACCATCTTGGCCTCGTGGTCCCTGATGAATTAAAACAAAAAACAGTCAGGAATGATGCAACGGTTCACGTATATGCATCTAAGGATTCATAAGACAAAATTCAAGCACAAAATCTGCAACTGCTGCCATGGTAATTCACAGAATTTAATTGGATCCAAATGAGGACATTTTGTAATTTTTTTCCTATCACTTACTACATTTTTCCCATACATGCATATAGAATCCATTGGGGATTTAAAAAAAATTGTAAGAGATAATAAACACCACCTTTGAATAAAAACATGAGAAATCAGTCTCTGCAATTTTTGCCAACCCCATTACTCTCTTTTTTTCTTGTCCATTACTTTTCTATTTGACCCACAGACATGATCACCTTAAGATGTGCCTTTCAAGATAGAAATTGCTAGAGTGCAATTCCCTTCTTGAAGTTCTCAAGATCTTTTGTTTTTCCAGTAAGTAAACTCCAATGAAATTGATTTTCCACAGTCTTAGCTACCTTATCTCTGTAAGGTAGTGGGTCTCAACCTTCCTAATGCTGCGGCCCTTTAATACAGTTCCTCATGTTGTGGTGACCCCCAACCATAAAATTATTTTATGTTTTCTGTATTTTTTCAAAAATATGTGTTTTCTGATGGTCTTAGGTGACCCCTGTGAAAGGGTTGTTCGACCCCCAAAGGGGTCCTGACCCACAGGTTGAGAACCACTGCTGTAAGGGAATAGGGATGTGTCATACATAAATGATCAATTTGGAAGTGAAATTATTCTTACTTCTGGGTGAGGAAACTAGATGTCTCCAAAGGATTGGAAATGTAATGTGGCAAGGATTGACAGACTGAATGACAAGCCCAGTCTAACAGAACCTCTCCAGATAGAGGAGAGAATGAGGGATTGTGCTCAGGACAGCAACTCCTTGCAAGGATATCATAACACAGTAGTTTCCCATGGATTTCAGTGCCAAAAGATGAAGGAAGTCATTAAGCTCTCAGCCACACTTTTAAGAAAACTAGATTCATTAATCCTAATACATTTCAAAAAATGTTGAAATGTATTTAAAGTTGAAAGAGAAATTCAAAGCAGCAAGTATGAAAAAAACATCTTGTGAGTTAATCTTTTTTCCAATACAAAGGACAAACTAATAGCTTAAAGAATGTAAAGAAATTGAAATAAATGGCAAAAAATATAAGGAGGTCTTAATTTAAGAAAGTTGCAAATGAATTCAGGGACCAGACAATTTTGGAATATTAGGACTTTGCTAAAGTTTGGGAAATAATAAACAGTATTTTTATGGGAATATAAATTGCTTAGTCTATTGGAAAATTCATTTTAAAACCTGGAGTTTTTGCAATTTTAGAAATAAAGTATTACAGGAGAATAACAATTAAAAGCATGAGAAAGAAGGAAGGGGGAAAGAGACAAGCCATTTTTATGGCTCCTATAAAATGACAGAAAATGCTATAACATTTAGACATTTCAGGAGATTTTTGAAGAATGGGGTCAGAAACTAATAGCTACAATGTTAGTAACAATGCTTGCTGATATGGATGGATCATTTACAAAAGATTTTTAAAAAGAAATGAAAGATGTGAAAGGATGAATGGGATAAATGACAATTGCCTGATGCAGAAATATAGAAAATAAAGAAATTCTGGATTGTAAGACATATATGGCGATCAAAATGGAAATACAAATAATAAGCCAAGATATCTGGATAATTTTGCTAGGTTTAAAAATGACAGTTGTTAAAAACGTGAAAAAAACCTGATGGGAGAAAGAAAAATTGAAGGGAAATCAAATTCTATGAGAGCATCTCAATGAATTAAGGACTAAGATTATTAAAAGTATAAAAAAAAGGAATACAAAGTTGATTGATTTGATCAGGATTAAAATAAGACATATATTTATAACATTCTATGACTCCCCCTTATGGTCTTTTTGCTGACATCTGGATAGGAAGGTTAATTATTCATGGATTTGTGAATGGATAAGAGAAAGATTATGGAAAGATGTGTATGAATTGTTTAAGGAGTGGAAAAATTGTAAGTTTGTTTATACTTGTTACAATTAAGATCAGAAGTCTCTTATTTAAACATTGTTTTTCTCCCCTTTTTTCTTTTTTCCCTTTCTTTTCTTTGTATATCTATCTATCTATCTATCTATCTATCTATCTATCTATCTATCTATCTATCTATCATCTATCTATCTATCTATCTACACACACACAAACACACACACACACAGAGCATACTTTAGGGGTCATAAACATACTACTTACTCTTCGACCTTTAGAACCCTGTGATCCAGGTGGTCCTCGTGCTCCTTGAGGTCCCTAAATAATAAATAAAAATGACACACATATTTATCATAGAGCAAACTTCTATTTTTATGTATCATATTTTGTTACCAACTTTCCTCCCAAAAGGAAAAACCTCAGAGGCCAGACCAGAAAACGGTCACCCATTTTTCTCATTGCCCTTTTTTGAAGCTTTCTCTAAAGTAGGCTAAAATTTCCCTTTAGCCATTCAGCGGTTTTAAAAGACTTAATCTCCCCTAGTCCCAGTCCAATACTTTATCAATTGCATCATAATTGCAGATATGGAAGAGTAAAGTTGTATGAGAGGCAATTTATTATATCAGCAACTTGAACGAGATAACATATCAGCCATGGCATTACTTTCTAACAGATAGGCCTTAAAATGATAAATTAACAGACACATATGCTCACATAGATACATGTCTTATTTGTTACAATATCTGACCTCATGTGTCAAAAAACAAAAATCACTGGACTAGATCCACTAGGAATTACGTGGAGATTTCACTATGGCTGGAGAAGTAATTCATGATCCTTCTTTCTTTCTTGCTACTATACAATGTCCCAAAAAGTCTCATTTCCCCCCATAATAGTTTTACAGGGAAAGACTGCAAATCAATTTCTCAATTTCCCATTACACTGAGAAATTAAGCCTGGTTTAAATATCTTATTTTGAACTCACTGGATATAAAAGCTTTTTAAGGTTGGACTCATGCCTTTAATATTCCCTACTTTTGGCTGAATAATTGTTCTCTAAAGTTATACTGCTTATGAAAAGACTTAAACGTAAAGGTTAATGGAGATGTGATTCATGTGGAGATGTACAAAAATATAATATTTTATACTTACAGGTAGTCCCTGTGGCCCTACATCACCAGGGCCACCTGGTGGACCAGGGTATCCCTGAAATAGAAATAAATATAATATGGCTGATACATGGATATATAGTTACATTTGTTTCAGCTTGTATAAATGCCCTCAAAAGCATTCTTCTTATTTACAATTTCAGAACTGTGTTCAAAATTCTTATGTTCTTTATTAGTGAAGAAAACTTTTACTGGGATGCTAACAAGCCTCTTAGAGGCTTATATGTATTTGCATTTGCATATATATTTGATTTTGATGGAAAATAATGATTTCTCTCTCTCAATTCAATAGTACCAATACTAGTTCTACAGAAATATATCTGTGAAGTCAAACAACATGCCTTTGATCTAACTTCCAAATTATGTTTCAGGGAATTTTATAATATTCCCCTTCACTATTTCAAGCTATCTTTTTCAGATACTTTCCTTCTCAAACAGAAAGTCCTAACTTTAAAATAGAGATTTTTGATTGATGTTCAGTGATTTATGACTAACCAAAGCTACATTTTTTGCTGATAGTATTTTTAAAAAATAGTCAATGCAGAGTTAACATAAGCAAAAACCTACCATTGAAAAATAATGCAGTGTTTCAATATATTTTAAGAAAGATGAATAATATTAAGACCTACAATTACTGATGTAATAGCTACTCATTTTTCTTGCCGACTGTTTCATACAAATGCCTCTACATGTAAACAGGATTACCTTAAATACTTAGTAAAGACAGGAATTTTCCAGTAACTATTTAAGTATGTACTTTCTATTTAAGCTTTGTTAATGTAAGATAAATAAATAAAATTAGCCAATAGTTTCTTAGTTAACCCTGGATTTGCTTACCGTGACACCTTTTTCTCCAGGAGGGCCCACTGGGCCTGGATTACCTCTGTCTCCCTTAAAAGTAAATAAACAAATACATACATACATACATACAGTTCCTACATATAGTAGTTTGTTTGATTTTTGACATTAGAATTGCATATCCAGTTTTGAAATATTTGTAATAATGAAAATACAACTTCTATACCTAAATAAATATTCAGTACGGT
Organism: Thamnophis elegans; assembly: GCF_009769535.1. Lineage (NCBI taxonomy): Eukaryota > Metazoa > Chordata > Lepidosauria > Squamata > Natricidae > Thamnophis > Thamnophis elegans. The sequence goes on along the minus strand of NC_045545.1, from coordinate 15,734,580 downwards.
GGTGTGAATGGTAACACCTGGTTCTAAGCTCATTTCTAAGCTTCTGCAGGAATGGAAAACAAAACCAGTAGCAGCTAAGTAACTACTTTTGTGCCTACATGTGAACCTTTTTCCTGTCTCCATTAATGGATTTATCGCTAGAGTTCCCCCCCCCCCTATTTTGGGATGAATGTGTGTGATTCAAAACAGGTTTTAACTAACCCAGGAAGGACAAGATGGATGTTCTCTTCCCCATGAAAACCATACTATTGTTTGTCATTAAAAATGTGGATCCTAGCGGACTGTGTGACTTTCAACCCAACTGTATTATTTGTTGACAGATTCTATCGATCGTCTGCTTGGAACATATTCATTCCATTTTTAAAAAATCTGCTGTAGTTTTATTATTAAGTAACATTTTTGCAAGCAACATGGAGTAACTTTTACTCTTTTGCACAATTAAATTCCAACACAGATTTAGAGAATAAGCATGCTGTTATGTTTACATAAAATTTCAAGTAGTGCAAACTCTCCCAACTAGAAAATGAACCCATCTGTTACTTGTACAATAATGTAAAAAACTGCAGAATCTAATCACAGGATTCTATCATGACAAATAATCTTTTCTCATATTGAACAAAATTTAGAACACCAGTTGTAATACACAGTATAGTACATATTACTTGTGCTGCTCTTGTTACATTAATTATCAGCTAACTTCTTATAGTATACCTTCTCACCAGGTCCCCCAGATAGTCCAATTTCTCCAGGTGAGCCAATAGGTCCCTAAAGAGCAGTAGAAATGGAAAAGCATATAATCCAGTAGCCTGTCATTTATAGTCAATATTTATAGAAATAGCATTCAGACTTATATACCACATATAAGTACTTTATAGCACTCTCTGGGCAGTTTATAATGTAAGCATTATTTGCATATACCAACAATCTGGGTCCTCATTTTACAAACCTGGAAGGATGGAAGACTGAGTCAACCTTGAGTCCTGTCAGGATCAAACTCCAGGATGTGGGCACGTTTGTCTGCAGTACTGCACTTTAACTATTATGCCACCAGAGATCTTATGATGAATCTCAGCAGCTTATATTTATTTATATGGCCATATGCACATATGAGTCCAAACAATTTCTATGAATAATCGGTATTAGACAACCTGTATAAAATGTTCACAATTTATTGTACACAGTATATTCCACCTCTTAGTTATATGAAGGCACTACATGCAAAACTGAAATTGCTTTTGCAAATCACCCAAACTATTAACAACTTTACCTACAAATTAAATAATATATTTAAGGACTCTTAAGAGCTAGGAAAAACAATGTATATACAGAATCCTTAAAATTACACTGCTCTGATTGCACTAATATGCATATTTATAATATGAACTTTGTCTATTGGCGTAACAATTATGTTTGAAAAATGTAACGCTATTCTCATGATTATTGGAACTCAGAATGATACAATTGTCCTCATAAGCTGTTCAAAGCTTCCTTTTCTTTCTTCCAATTTGGCTATTGCATAGGTCCCATTCAACAGAGTTCTGGTGGTATGTACATTTGAGGATTTGCCTTTAATGATTAAGCTGCTGGCCTAATTATTATGTGTATGATGTCCTCAAGGATTAAATCCCAATGTCAGTGCAGTAAATATTTGTAACTTGGCATCATAATTACATATACCTTGGTGTGTTTTTATTTTCATTTTAAAATTTGTAAAGCATCTAAAATGATTCTGCATTCAGCTTCATGTCTTTTGTATAAGGCAGCTCCAATCTTACAGGCTTCAAATGTTTTCATGAAACGTTTCAGTTCGAAGAGCTTTTCCCATGGTCAGTATGGTGGATATTGAAGAAATTTTAAATATGGTATGGGGAAGGCATTACCAGTGCTTAAGCCAAGTTTTATTCCTCTGTTAAATTTTGTTCTTCCAACTCTCATGCATGCCAGAAAGCCCCCGGCATAATTGCATCCCTTTCTAAATACAAATTAAAACTAAATATAATGTATTCAAATATAGGAAAGAAGCAATATAGAAAAATGTCTACATAAAAATGTTATCTATATACTGTAATATTCCAAAAAATACCATCCAGAAATAAAACAACAATATTCTTGGAATAAATGGGTCAAAATTAGGAACTGAGAAGCAGTTTAATCCCATCATAAAGAAACAGATAAAATTCAGGATCCCCCAGGCATGAAGAAAGAAAAGCGTGGATATATGAAACTGGAAGACAGCTTTTCCTAAGTCAATATCCTAAATAATGAGCTGTTTCCTTCTATTTTGTGGCAGGAGACCAGTGAGCTGAAAATAGCCATTCCTAGGCCAAGGTATGTCAGATGTATGAATTACAACTTCAATAACTCTTCAGACAGCATAGGAATTATGCTGTAGAGTCAATAATCCAATTGAAGCATCATGCTATAGAGACTACTAAAAGACTGAACCCAAAAATTATCCTAAGTAATGAGCTGTTTCCTTCTATTTTATGGCAGAGGACCAGTAAACTGAAAAGTGACAGATTATTGTTTAAGATTATTTTTTTAACATCTACATTATGGACAGGAGTATATTAACAATATCTGTACTTTTCCTTTTGTGAAGAAGGAGGAGGGGGGAGGGGAGGAGGAGGAGGAGGGGGAGGAGGAGGGGGGAGGGGGAGGAGGAGGAGGAGGAGGAGGAGGAGGAAATTTGATTGTTGTTACTTCACAATCATATTTGTTCCCATGCCATAGTCAGGATCCAGCATCCTGTATAGCAGGTGTTCAACTTCTAAAATTTCTAAGCCAGCATGGACAATTTCAGATATTTATCTTTCTAACAATAGTCAACATCATGGTGCTGACAGGTTTATTTATGGTCCTTTAATGTGATATGATGCTATAAGTCAGAATATTGTAATATTTAAGCTATTATCCACAAGTTGTATAAGGTGAAGTGATATTTATGAAATCAGTTACTTGGGAAATGTTTGCCATTTTGGCAATGAGTTCTAATGCTTCCAAATATAATAATAGTCCTTTTATCAACCATATTATTTTTAGGGGTGAAAAAATACAATATTCCGATCTTATTTTTTAATATTTAAAAACATTTTTGCTTTGAATTATATTCAGCGATAGAAAAGTCTTGCTTATAATATAATATGTTCTACCAGCTAATAATTTAAAATCTGAAACTTAGCTGTACATGCCAGTATACAGTACTACAGTAGCTCAGACTGAAGCATTTTTTCTAGTTCTTTAAATCACTGTTTTTCTTGGCACAAAAACACTTTCTCTAATTTGTTCTACAAATTTGCTCAATGGAACTTTTTTCATTCTTATTAAATTAACTAACTATTGTATAAGTAGATCTCCTGATTCTGTATGAAACCCTTAATTGTACCAGCCAGGAAAAAAAACCATTTCAATTGTAAGATGTTATACTTAGCCAAAGTAATGCATTACCAATATGTTAAATCAAAATAGTTTTTCCTGTTGAGAAAACTCCTTGACTGAGTTTCATGTCAACCAAAAAAAAAAAAAATGTTTAGAAGGATCTTGAATGCCAAGAACAGTTATGAGGAATAATTACCTTATGAACAGGTTTCACACAAGAAGGAATTATAGTCAAATGCATAATTTCTATGGAATCTTCCACCAAAACGATTGAGATTTTTCATAAATTAAATAATCTAACTGTAAAGGTACCCTACTCGCAATATTACTGACCTTGAATACATTTCACAAAAAGAGAATGGAATGACGGACAAAGTATTTTGTAATCCTTTCACCCAGAATCAGCTTTTCATTTGGAATCACCCAGAATAAAATCACACATGTGAATCTGATATTATTAAATAGAAGGAATATGGTGAAGTCAAAACCTTAAAACAATTATATTATTGTAAGGTGCTCTGAGCCTGCAAGTATTCAACAATAAAGCCTTCTTCCATCAGTGAAATAAATCAAGATCTAGTATCAATGAAATCTACTTTTTTTTGCCACCGGTTCTGTAGGCGTGGCTTGGTGGGGGTGTCATGTGACTGGGTGGGCATGGCCAATTTTTAAAAACTTTTTAAAGCATTTTTTCCTACCAATTTGCTCAAACGAGCAGGAAAAAAATGCTTAGCATTTCACCCCTACCTAGTACAGATTCTTTGCTGAACAAAAAATGGATTAGTTGTTTTCCCACCTGAGTTATCAATACTGTATTGCCTTACACACTTCTCTATGGAGTTCTTATTCTGGATCATACCTGCTAATTTAATTCTGCTCTTGCTCAGTTTTTTTTAAACAAGTAACTTGATTACTTGATTAAGTACTAATCAAACTAATTATTAGAGAAAATATGATGCAAATTAGGTAAAAAGTAAAGGTTCCCCTTGGACATATGTGCTTGACTCTAGGCGGCGGTGCTCATCGGTTTCAAAGCCGAAGCACCACTGCTGTACAAAGATTTCTCCGTGGTCATGTGGCTGGCATGGCTAAATGCCGAAGGCACACAGAACGCTGTTACCTTCCCACCAAAGGTGGTCCCTATTTTTCTACTTGCATTTTTACATGCTTTTGAACTGCTAGGTTGGCAGAAGCTGGGACAAGTAATGGGAGCCCACTGTGTTACACGGTGCTAGGGATTCGAACCACTGAACTGCTGACTTTTCTGATTGAGCTCAACGTCTTATCCACTAAGCCACCGTGTCCCTAATAATAAATTAGTAAATATTAAATAAATATTAAATACTGTAAATTTCTCTAGACTAAAAAGAGCATCATTCTGGAGTGATGATGATGATGATGATATTAATTAGGTCTAAGTAGCAATCTGGTTTCAAAGTGGAAAAGTTGATTCAGTTCTTCAGAAGATGAGGGTACTCACGTAACAACTATGGAATTCTTCAAAAAACCTCCAATAAAAAGACATGTTTAGCAGCGGTGGGTTACTAATTTTTCTACTACCGGTTCACGTGTGCTCCCCTGCGCAAGCGGGATGCTTCTGCTTATGCGAAGAAGCGTCCGAGCAGGTGGGCAGAGCCTCCTGCCACCGCTACTACCGGAACCAGCAGCAACCTACCTCTGATGTTTGGTTTAAAGATATGTAGAGCGTGAATCCATATGACGGCACCGCCCTGTTATTAATTTTATCTCAGGCCTTATTACATCTAGCAAGCATATTAAAAAAAATATAGAAGCTACTTGAAGTCCAACAGTAATGATGATGACATCATTTAAGATCTTCTTTAACTGTAAAAATTACTTACGGTGTACCCTTGGAATAATTTATCAACTTATTGAGAGCTTATGAACAATATACCAAGGCAACCAAACTGGTTAGCCAGCATTTGTGTGCTGCCAACCTATCCTGCTTCTGCATAGTACCATGGATTTAATGTGATTAAATGTCCTATTCAAATCCAAAGGGACTGCCATTTCCGATTGGCAAAATACAAAACCTGTAAACATCAAATTCCAGTTTATTAAGATCAGAAACGAGGCACACCAAATTTGGAATCCACCCTTAGCAATAGGAAAGTAAGAAGTCATGAGGGCTGATTGAAATAAAGGTGACAGCCCAGGCATTCCTTTAACTTAATCTTAGCTGGATTAACATGTGGTATGAACCAGGTCATTCAACTCCATAATAAAACTGTATTACATTCAGTAACATAGACTACTGTTAAGTTTAATATCACAAGCAGTATTTCTAGTTTTGGTACCGTCAGAATCCTACAGAATTGTTCTCTCTATTCAAAAGCCATTTGCAATATTAACTTTTCAGGAAAAAAGGTTCCTTTCCCTCTCTCTCTATGAAAAAAAAGGACTAACAATATAAGTGGGATGCATTCCCTTTGGGTACATTACTAATCCATCTTCTGAATGAATGTAGTGAGGCATTCAAACCTAAGATCTTCCATGCCTCACTAATATGTGGATATACAGCACAGAGGAATTGTAAGAAATGCATAAATTTTAAATAAGTCATAAATGTAAGAAATAATGACGCAAAGAGCGGGAAAAAGAAACCCCATGTTCGCTCAAATAAAAATGAGCATTCCAATAAGATAATTTACACCTGAATTCTGAAACCTGAGACTAATCATAGGCAATGCCAAAAGCTTTATAATAAATGAAAACAGAGTTACTATGTATGATTTCAATGTCAGTTTCCAAATCAGTGTTTCTGTAACCTTACATTATATGCCCCCCCCCTTTTTTTTTCTAGTAAGATTTTGCATTTCAAGACAAAATGAAAGAAAAGAATATTATAGGACTTTAATAATGGAAATATATATTCATTGAATAAGATATATGAATTGTATTATAATTTTTATGACAAAAATGTATACGGTGATGTAATGAACGAAACTAAAACCAATATAAAGAGTATTCCATCCACAACATAGAATTTCCACTGAGCTCACAAACATGCATTTCTTTCTTTCACCAGTAGTGCAAATTATATGAACTCTAATTTCTTATCTGTGAAAATTAAACAGTCTGAATATTACTGGGAAGGGTATGGTATTCTACAAAGATTCATTTTATCAGTTACAGCTGAATTTTGACAAGAATATCAAGCTTCAATTAAATTCATAGCAATCATAACTAAGCAATTATAGAAGAATGAAAATGCATCCATTTAGAAATGGAAAATAGTATATTCTTACTGTTTCACCGGTTTTCCCAAGACCTCCTTGGTCTCCTGTTTCTCCCTATTGTTTTAAAAATGTAAGATTTTATTTTCAATACAGACATTTAAATATTTCCTACTATGTATAGATTACACTGTTTTCTGTATTCCAGAACCTTTACCAACCATTAGAAAACGATTGCTTCTCTAAAATATTTCCACATAACAAATTAACTCAAATCTTTTTCACAGTCTCACCTTTCCCTGAAGGGCTGAAATCTCATTTATTGTCTTTTATCTGTTAACAATTCTTGCATTCCTTCACCAGCATTATCTCTGCTTTCCACTACAAACAAACAATTTACTCTTACATCACTCAGAGTCTCTTTGTGAGGGAGATGGATGATGTCTAAATTTGATAAATATTTGATAAAATTCAAATTCTGACTCTTTTTAATTTAACAAGAGCAAATATCAGGAATAATTTTAAGTCCTACCTTCAGGCCTTCTAGTCCTGGTTCACCTGCAAAACCTTTCCTTCCAGGTTTCCCCTATATTAAAACAAAGAAGTCTAGTTTTTAAAAGCTTTTAAATAAAGATTTCATTAAATTACTGATAATTAGAGTTGCATTGTGCTTGATACAACCCGTTAGAGTGACTGTGGGACAAAATATATGCCATCTGTATATATAAAGTCACTTTGCTTTTTCTTTCAACAAAAATATCTAGAGAAAAATTGCAGTTATGTATTGTAAGTGGAAAATCTGTTCATTCTTCCCAAATGATGTACCTTTTTAACTGCTGAAGCACTGAATATGCATTTGTGTGTGAAGGGGCAGAAATTTCAAAAAAAATATCAGTTCTCAGAAGAAGACCTACCGTAAATGGTTCTCTGTAAAAAATTTGTTACTCAAGAGTCTATTCTACCTATCTTGCCATATCTTAATAGAAATGCCGTAATTGCAGCTACACTTCATGTACAATCTGGTTTATAAAGTATTGTTCTCATAGATAATCTGTTGTGAACAACACTTTTTTGTGTTTTATAATGTTCACTATATTGTGACTGCTTTATCCTCTTGATGCTACCCAAAAGACACTGTCTAGCAATAACCCTATAATAGTTACTCATGAACATTTTTTTAAATAATCTTTTTTTTAACAATTGCTCTAAGCGTTAAAGTTTGGACTAAAACTGCACCAATGTAAGATTTCAAAATATGTTTTGGATAAGGCTGAAGAAGTATATGGACCAATCAAAAGACATTTCTGACAATACAAAATTAAGACATTGAATAATATGCTTTTAGACGTTGAAAATCCCAAGAGTTTCTACAACTACCTTTCAATTCATTCTTGTTTTGTCTATTTCTCTTTCTTGGCACTTTATTAGCTTTAATTAAAAAATAGATAATGATTTCAAAACTACATAATTTTTTTAAAATTTAAAGTAGTGGTCTTTTTTAGTGTATCAGAAATTAAAGGAAAACATAAAAAATCCACTCAAGGACTATTTGTTAGCCTTTCAAAGGTAAATGGGTGGAATTTATTATAAAACATTTAACTTTTTTGTTTTACATTTCTAATAATAAAAAGTTCTGTTCATTTAACTGACAATGGGAACAGATGCACATACATGGACTAAGAATTTCTAGAAATAAAACTACTATTAATCTGAAAATAGAGTTGAACGCCAAAGCAGTGAAGGATCAAACTTCTTTCCAACTTCAGAACAGAAATTCATAACGATAAATCAAATCTTGCTTCAGCTACTGCTTTGCATGTCTCAAATTCATTCATTTTTCAAAAATACAAATTGTTTTACATTAACTGTAAAAAATGAAACATTTTAATAGGCAATCCTTCTTAGTTAGATTTGGGGATGCCAAGAATACAGATTAACTATAATCCATTTTTTTAACCTGACAGAAGCCCCAAATGAGAAACATTAAAATGTGAATATTTTAAACCTGGACTGAAATTAATTTTGTGTCCTTGAGAATATCCCTTTGTGATGAATTATCTATTTTTCTTTTAATACCTCTAAGTATTTAGGGTCACTTAAGATATAATAATATAAATGAGCGGAGAAAGGTAACTTCAAATAAGTAAAACATCTATTATTTAGTTTTATAAAATAAGAAAATAAGTAATTCTATGCCAGGGACTGCTAAATTCTACAGTACAAATAATTTATATACTTTATTAATATATTAAACCGCACAACTTTCTTTGAGAAAGAATCTGAATTCCAGCTGAGAGCTTTTCAGTCATGGGTAAGAAGAAGGGGAGAGAACTTGAGAAGAATATTGATAATTAATTCAATTGGGGTAGTTATCTATAAAATGATATGCTTTTTGAAACATTAATCAATGTGAAAATAGTAGATAGTGGGTTTCCAAGAATGTATACCAGTAATATTTTTACAAAATGTACATAGAAAGGTAGGAAATCCTAAGAGGAAAACTGGACTGAATATATTTAGTAAAGTAAATAAAAGTAAAATCAGTGAAACATATAGTCATATTCTATTCTATAATGGACTAGGTAAGGCAATTTCCTGTGAATAATTTAGATTACAAATATCATGAATCCCAATTTCTAAGATTAAGAAGTGAGAAATTATAGAAGTTAAGCGTAACATCAAGTCCTGCAAAAACACCTGATATTTTTTTTTATGAAAAACCAGAACAAATTGATTTGATATCAGTTGAAGGAAGGACTTCAAAAAGTACTTTACAAAAAACTCAGACATTTAACTTTACAACAGTAACAAGATCCAAAATGCATTGATCTTGTATTTAATGTTTAAAAGAATTTCATAAACAATGAAGATGAATTTTTCTGCAGTAATTTGTATACTGCCTGCAGAAAACATTTTTGCAACAAAAAAAATTGCATGCCATCTATAATGTGAGAGAAAGGTACTGTAATGATATGTTGAGTGAGAGATGAGGGAAGTGGTTGGATAAGGGTCAGCTTAGCCTGTTGCAGGACTGTAGATGTGGCAAATGTCTCAGAGGGAACCCTCCCTAATTTATTGGGCTCTAAAGATGATGGGAGGAAATGAAATTTCAGACTTGAAAAGATTGTGTTAATGTAATTTTCCAATAAAATAGAGCCATAGTGGCACAGTAATTAGATCACTCCTGCTCACTGCCAGGGTTGACTCAGCCTTCCATCCTTTTCACTACTTACCCTTGGTCCAGTTACTCCAACTGGCCCAATAGGTCCTTCTTCTCCCTAAAGCAAAAGAAGGGCAATCATTTGCATTTACTGTACAAATCTTTGTAATGTAACCCTGAACATCTTAATGAGACTATGTATATACTTAAAGGGACACGGTGGCTCAGTGGCTAAGACACTGAGCATGTTGATCAGAAAGGTCAGCAGATCAAATCCCTAGCGCTGTGTAACAGAGTGAGCTCCCATTACTTGTCCCAGCTTCTGCCAACCTAGCAGTTCGAAAGCATGTAAAAATGCAAGTAGAAAAATAGGAACCACTTTTGGTGGGAAGTTAACAGCTTTCCGTGACACTTCTCATTTAGTCATGCCGGCCACATGACCACGGAGATGTCTTCGGACAGCGCTGGCTCTTCAGCTTTGAAACAGAGAGTCCCCTAGATTCGGAAATGACTAGCACATATGTGCGAATGGTAAGCTTTACCTTATATACTTAAATTTAAGAGATTACAGAATAACGATTAAGTCATAAGCATATATTTATATAGGACTAAATCTCACTGGATTCAATAGGACTTATTTCTGGGTAGAAACATGTAATATTTCTTTGTGCATTGATAGTTGCAAATTCAGGTACATAATACTACATGTCTAACTCTGCTTAATTGAATATTAATTAATTGTAAATTGTGTTTTTTTTAGGATGCTTTAGGTAGACTTCTATGGGTTCAGTTTTAAAAGAAAAGATATCTCTTTTCTCTTAAGAGATGGGCATTAAAATACACATAACTTGTATTTAATTTATACATTAATATATTTATTCTACAGAATGCAAAACATAGTCCTTCCTAGTGTGTGTAAGATATCAGATTTAGTTCAGACAGGTGCCACCAAAACAAGTATGTTATTGATGGGCCACAGTTTATACTTCACATTTGCCAGAGAAAAATGTAGTAACTTTCCAAGTTAAAAGTAAGATCAATCACACAGGATTGGATCCCAGTTCCAAAAACAAAAGTGGGCTGTTGAGAGAAAAATCACCTTACCTCCACTCCTTTGGGACCAGGTGGACCGAGAGGACCTCTGTCACCTAGAAAACCCTAAATAACATAAATCGTAAGATTAATGGACAGGCATAATATGGCAAAAAGCATAGAGGATTAAAGTTAAGAAATGTTAACTTTAATTGATATTTCCCCACTTAATGTTGTAATTGTTTCTCTTAGGAAGCCTCAACTATTAAGGCTATTAATGCTCACTTGAGCGTCTCTGTAAAAGTACAATATGCATATAATTATGTACACATGCATGCCAATTATGTGTTAAAAGCTTAAAAGCTTTTACTTAAATGGAGATTAAATTGTAATCATTTCCTGCTTAAACCATTAATCCTGGATTAGACATATGCATTAATTTTTATTTTTCATACTGCAGGTGGGAAAGCAGCTGCAAAGGGCGGATTCTGATCATAAAAACAGCAACAGATAAAGGATTTATCATCATCTCCCACTAGCAGCACTTCAGCAATAACATTTGAAGTCAAGAGTGTATATCATAAATAAGTGAGCTCAGCAATTACAGATGTTTTAGCATCATATAAAAGTTAGGGTTATTTCTTTTTCACTTTTCTATGACTGTTTTCTATTTTCCTTATCTTAAAATTTGCATTGTTTTTACTCTATGGAAAAAGCATTAAGAAGAATTATGGATGGATAGATGGATGGATGGATGGATGGATATAGCCTAAAAAAGAGGAAGGTATGCAACCTTGTCCCACTTCTTCACCAACCTGGAACCAGCATTTCACTATGTTCTGTCCATATTGTGTCCTGACCTGTATTAAACTTTGTCAAGAGGGCCATAAAATATTCTGAAGTCCCCATTTTCCTGAGTAGTTTTTACAGCGTAACCTAATTTACAATTGTTTTTATAATCACTGAAGCTGACGAAAAATACTTCTGCATTAATCAGCTGAAATGTATTGTTTTTTCACTTAATCAAGGAGTTATCCTTTATTTTTTCTACTTTATAAGGCTTATTTTAATAAATGTCTGAATAACTTAGCTGCTACCTGTGTGAAATTGTCTACACTCACATGTTGACCAGGGGTGGTATCCACTTACTTCCCTACCGGTTCGCAAATGTGAGCACATGTCACCACCATGCATGCACTCAGCCTTCCGCGCACTTTTGGCAAAAAAAGGGCCTAAATGGGATGCCGTAGAGCCAGGGCAGGTGGGTGAGGCTGCCCGTGATTTCCGCGTTCGGAAATCACGGGCAGCCTCGCCCACCTGGCGAACTGATCCGAACTGGTAGAATACCATATCTGATGTTGACTCAAAAGTAAAACACCATGATATTCAATAGTTCGTATTTTCTCATAAGATCTAGCCTTCCCGGAATGGAAGTATATCTCTGTGACAGTAGTGGTATGAACTGAATTACATTAAATTAAATGTTCACCACATAGCAGAGATGAAAGAGAGTAGGAAACTCAAATTACAACATAATCCAAGCAATGCAGATAACATCTCATCTGTGGATGGGTCTTTTGGCTCGAGCAGAGATTTAAATAGTTTTTATACAACCCAGAGTGCATTGACTCAATGTTTGGATATTATAAAATGGAAAAATCAAATCACTTCTTCTGTCCATTTACATTAGAAACTTTATTGGTTCCATTACCAAGTTAATGGGGAATTTCAAAGCTAGAAGCATCCTTCTGTTCTTGACCGGTACCCATTCAGTCACTAGCTCTATATGTCAGTGAAGATTATTTAACAAGATTTTAGATCAAACATATTTTATTTCTAGCACTCTTCTGTCAGTCTCAATTCATAAATACATTTTAAAAGAAGCGAAAGGTATTAGCATAGGTCACAAAGAAACAACAGTTACAGTATTTAGAGAATGCTTTGTAATCATTGCATAGGTCGCTTTTCTTCTTTTGTGATATTTTTAAAATAGGAATAAAATGAAACGCCCTGCTTGGGAAAGATCACACTGAACTTTAAAAAAAACACCTCTTGGGATAAGAGAAAATAGCTGGCTCAAGGTTATCCAGCTGCCTTTATGCCAAAATGGAACTAGCATTGCTTTTCGTTTATCCCCCATTTTCCCTTCTTTCACTGAGCCACGGTGATGCAGTAGTTAAGAGTGCAGGCTACTTCTGCTGATTGCTGGCTGCCTCCAATTTGGCAATTCAAATCTCACCAGGCTCAAGGTTGATTCAGCCTTCCATTCTTCTGAGCTTGGTAAAATGAGGATCCAGATTGTTGGGGGCAATAGGCTGACTCTGTAAACCACTTAGAGAGGCTGTAAAGCACTGTGAAGCAGAATATAAATCTAATTGCTAATGCTATTCCTTCAAACGGTGGTAATAGATTTTAATCAGGGCGCAGCATAGGCTGTTGCTGGCCCTTTAGGAGTATTCTACAATAGATATCCATCAATTCGATAGATGTAGTATAAACAAGTAATTCAGAATGCATACACGATAGATTTGACTATAGAGTACCAACTAAATTATTTGCACAGCCTTTTTGTTTCATCTGCCCCACCCAGGAGATGGATGACTCCCTCGATTTTAGCTACAAACAGGAGAGAGGAAATCTTGTAGCAATTTCCCAGATCACCTATACGATGCGTAAACCTGTAACAGTGACCAGAGCCCCTCTTCACTGTTCTAGATTTTCCTGGTTTCTAAAATGATGCCTTTACCCACTGCACCTAACTGGTCCCCTGATGTAGAGAACCAGTAGAGAAAGCTATCTGTGGACTCACATGCTTAATCCCAATCTATAGCAGATCTATGAGTACCCAGATTCCCAGACCTCCAACACTGAAAAGAGTTTGAATGGGACCCACCTACCATTGTCCTATGTAGAAACAATCTGCAACAAAGTTACCAAACACAATGGTGCTAATGACATGCTTTAAACGAATTACAGTAATCTAACTGTTAAGATATGTAACCTTAATACCACAATGTTTGATACAAAATCTGTAAGCTGCTTCATTATGATGTTGTTCTTGTGATGCAGAAATCAAGAGATATTACCTAAAAGCACAACCGGGGGGGGTGGGGGTGGGGAACAGATACAGCCCAAATAATCTTTTAAAAATTAAATAAATTATAGTACATTAGAGGATTGAGAAAAAAAGAGCCAAACAGTTTCCCACATGTTTTTACAAGGTGAATTGGGAAGACAGTGATGGAAAGAAAATGTCATTATGAAATTGTCTCATTGCCAAGAGCCAACATTTTACATTAGTGTTAATATAAAAGGCTTTGTCATGCTTTCCTGGAAGCTATATTTATATATAAATTTCAAGGGAGAAGAATGAGGAAAAGAAGAGTTTAGCAAGACAGTCTTCCAAGAAAAAAGAATTCCACAAAACCTCAATCAGTACGTGACATCTGGGAGTACTAAAGATGAACAATTCCAGTTTCACATAGGCCTGGGATCATCTGATAATGGACTCTGTAAAAGCTTTCCATTTAGGTAATGTTCATCTCAAATGTAAGCCACCAATTTTCTCTAATTAAAGAACATATCCTCCATTTATGCAAGTCAAAATGTTACATGGAAAGGACTCATCCTTGCATCAAAAAAATTGTTCAGCTTCCAGCTAAATAATCAGCATTCTGACTATGATCTTTGATTAACAATCAACCAGCATAGCAGGATTTGGGAAGAAGCTGGACCCAGCTTCTTTAGCCAACTATCGTCCGGTCTCCAACCTTCGCTTTGTAGCGAAGGTTGTTGAGAATGCGGTAGCACATCAGCTTCCCCAGTCCCTGGATGAGGCTGTCTACCTGGATCTGTTTCAGTCGGGTTTCAGGCCCGGATACAGCACGGAGATGGCATTGGTCGCGTTGGTCGATGATCTCTGGCAGGCCTGGGACAGGTGCTGCTCCTCTGTCCTGGTCCTATTAAACCTCTCAGCTTTCAATACCATCGACCTACTGTGACCTACTGCCATTGACCTACTGCGCAGTATCCTACTGCGACAACTCGAGGGGTTGGGAGTAGGGGGCACCGTTTTACGGTGGTTCTCTTCCTACTTGTCGGATCGGTCGCAGTTTGTGTTGACTGGAGGGCAGGGATCGACCCTGAGGTGTGTCACTTGTGGGGTGCTCCAGGGGTCAGTTCTCTCACCCCTCCTGTTCAACTTATATATGAAACCACTGGGTGAGATCATCCGTGGTTTTGGGGTACGGTATCATCAATATGCTGATGATACCCAACTTTTCATCTCCACCCCAAACCACCCAAACGATGCCCTCAACGTGATGTCCCGATGCCTGGAGGCTGTGCGGATCTGGATGGGGAGGAACAGGCTCAAGCTCAATCCCTCCAAGACAGAGTGGCTGTGGTTTCCGTCATCCCGATTTGTGCATCTTGTTCCATCTTTGATGATAGGGGGAGAAAATCTAGCTCCCTCAGAGAGGGCCCGCAATCTGGGTGTCCTCCTGGATACGCGGCTTAGTTTAGAAGAACACCTGACCGCCGTGACCAGGGGGGCCTTTTACCAGGTTCGCCTGGTATGTCAGTTGCGCCCCTTCATTGATCGGGATGCTCTGTGCACAGTCACTCATGCCGTACTTTCTCGCCTGGACTACTGTAACGCTCTCTACATGGGGCTGCCCTTGAAGAGCACCCGGAAGCTTCAACTGGTCCAGAATGAGGCTGCGTGGGTTATCATGGGGGCACCCAGGTGCTCCCATGTTACATCCCTTTTAGGTGGCCTCCACTGGTTGCTGGTTGTCTTCCGGGTGCAATTCAAGGTACTAATTATGACCTTTAAAGCGCTCCATGGCTTAGGCCCAGGGTACCTGCGAGACCACCTACTGCCACCGGTAGCCTCCCATCATCCAGTGCGATCCCACAGAGTTGGCCTCCTCAGGGTGCCATTGGCCAGACAGTGTCGGCTAGTGACTCCCAGGGGGAGAGCATTCTCTGTGGGAGCACCTTCCCTCTGGAATGAGCTGCCCCCGGAGCTTTGTATAATCCCCAACCTCCGGTCCTTCCGACGCGCCCTAAAAAGTTGGCTTTCCAGCAAGCAAGCCTGGTCTGAACAAAACAAAATAAATTATTGATCACTGTTAATTTTAATTCGAATTTTTTTTAAAAAAAATGTCATTGTCAATTTTAATTGGGTTTGGGATATTCTATTTAATTTTTTTTTTAACTTTTGTATTATGTGTTTCTTTTAATGTTGTACGCCGCCCTGAGTCCTTGGGAGAAGGGCGGCATATAAATCTAATAAACCTAAAAACCTAAACCTAATATTGAATATTTAGTTGGGAAAAATATGCATCATATCCAGAGGCAATAGCAAATTGTCTATTAAATGTATAGCTGGAATAGTACTGAAGGGTCTATAATTCATAAGATATATTCTCATGTATCTGTACAATGGGTTTGTAGAAAAATAGCAAAAAAAAATATTAGCAACTGGTTTTATTGAACATTATAAGCCATCTTTCCAGGGATATTTTAATACAGCCTTTTCAAACTTAGCACTCTCTCAAGTGTGCTGGGATATAACGTATATCATAGCTTCATAGCTGGGTAGCATAGCAACTTGATGGGTAGTTGTGTACTCCTACACATTTGGAAGTAATTGACTTAGATAATAGTGATCTAACAAGATCCATCTGCTGCCTTTTCCCATATTACATAAAGGTCAGCAATTTTGCAACTTCTTTAAAGTTGATTTCTCAACTCTTTTGAAGCAAGTGGCAAAAAGATTTCAAAATCAGCAAAACATGGTTTCTCCTACAATTTTACTAGCTGCATTTAATTACAAAGAAATTATAAAAGTTTCACATATTCTTACCTTTGGGCCTTCTGGACCATTTGGACCTGGCACACCAATATCTCCTGGAAAACCCTAGCACCAAATAAAGAAACAAAGAAATGCAATTACCATTTTATTCAAAAACTTAAGGGAAAACGGAGGCCTTAGTTTTCTATTCTTTCCCTTTTGTTTAGCTGCAATGTATATAGTGGGGGGAAAAATCCACCTGTTTTACTGTAGAAAAAGATCCAATCAATCTTGAAATGCTCCAGATGCTGACCTGATGCTTGTCTGAGTGACAATACTGCATGGGCCGTTGTGATTACAGATTTCTTGGGATCGTACATCCAAGGTCCATTTTTAGTAACTTCTCACTAACTGATAACTGGCTACATCAAATATTGCATTTAAATCCCTGATTTAGAGCCGAGGTGGCGCAGTGGTTAGAGTGCAGTACTGCACTCTACTTTAGCTGACTGCTAGTTCGGCAGTTCAAATCTCACCGGCTCAGGGTTGACTCAGCCTTCCATCCTTCCGAGGTGGGTAAAATGAGGACCCGGATTGTTGGGGGCAATATGCTGACTCTGTAAACCGCTTAGAGAGGTCTGAAAGCCCTATGAAGCAGTATATGTCTAACTGCTATTGCTATTGATTATGACATCATTCTATGATTTACAAAGCATTTTAGCATTAACACATCCCCTAATTACATTAAACTCTACCAAGAGATTTTGCTGCTACTAGTACATAAATAAAAAGTTTAAAATTTTCCAAATCCTAAAGTAGAATTGTAAAACGAGGCAACTGGGAGATAGGTATTTTCAATCACCAGATGTGTCTTTTTTAAGGGAATACGTCTTATTTCATAAAGTCCATTATTCCCGTGGTATTTGTGATTACTAAAATTTCAGTCTGGCAACCATGTAGAAATAAAATCCTGCTTTGGAAACAACAAGTAATTAAAATGTATGTGATATAAGTATATGAAAATCACAGCACCTTTATAAATATTGATATATGGAATAGTTCCTACAATCTGTAACCTAATAATAGATGCTATGCTTTTGGTACATAAAAAATACCTAACACATATTATTGCAACACAATAATTACAAAGCTTGCGACACTTCATCAGAACTTCCAAATCTGTCAGTATAAAACACAACACAGTTGGAACTAAATGACACAACTTAGCTAATGACTCATGTTGAGACCTGCACTTCATTATTTTATTCATATCAAACATCACTTCCCTACATAATTCTAGAGTTCTTTTGTATGCAAAACATATGGCAGAAGACTTCCATAAGGTTTATTGTCCTGAGGGGATCCTGTGCTCAATTACAAATCAAAATGATTTACAGATCAAATGAAGTTCATGTTTAAAATAATAACTAATGGTTTGGGTTTTTTTTTTAAACTCCAAAAGCATTCTGGAGAGAAAAGCTTCCCCAAAAAACAAGAAGTTTGTATAGTGCAATAGAAGGGCCTCCACGCTAAAAGAGAAAAACGACTTAAAGATACGATGTCTTCTATATGATAAGGGAGTAGTTCCCACAAACATTTTTGTTTCAATTACTATTACCAGAGAGTTTAAAGACAGAACATTTCTAATAATAGAAGTATAGAGCTGGTTTCACAAAACTAATCTGAATTACAAATAATACAATGGCTTAAAAATATTTTTAGCTTCAAAAGCATTTTTAAATAAACTCTAAGACAGACTGGGGAAATTTCATTTTCTTCCTTCAAACATCAGTCCATCAATATTATCTTAAAAACTCTTCCAAAATTTATCCATAACATTACATATCAGCCTGTTCTTTGAGAAACATAAACCCTCTAAACCTATTCAGACACATTCAATCAGTTTTGTCTTTCTGAACCATGATATATTTTTTTGCTACACATAAGCAACTTTAGTTCTATTTACTGTTCATGAAATAAATCTAGATCTTATATTTAAAAGTGTATTTTTGGATGCATTCTACCTTTACCTTTTATAACAATAAAACTGTACTGTATTAGCCACATTAACTTTGCACAATTTCAATAAATATGAACAATAATTTATTTAGAAAGTGGAATCAATGAGAACTATTGATTTCTTATATTTAAAATTATTGCATTCCATCCTGGAATTCAAAACAAAGTACCCAAGAAATTTTCAACACAGACTTACAGTACACCTACTTGTTTATTATTTATTATTGATGTTTTATTAATCAATTAATGGTATTAATACAGATTAATCCTCACTTACTGATTGTCTCATTTAATGAACATTCAAAGTTACGACAGGGTTAAAAAAAAGCTTTGCGACCAATCGTCACAGTTACAATGTTACATGGCCATATGATCACCATTTGTATCCCATGCAACTGGGGCATGTTTAAAAACATTGCAGCGTCTCGCAAACAAATGTCCACGATTTGCGTGTTTCACTTACAACAAGCAGAATTAATAGAGAAGGCAGAAGTAAAATTGTAAAGTTATGATCAATGGTGTTTCACGTAATAGCAGTAGACTTATATATACCGCTTCATAGGCCTTTCAGGCCTCTCTAAGCGGTTTACAGAGAGTCAGCATATTGCCCCCAACAATCTGGGTCCTCATTTTACCCACCTCGGAAGGATGGAAGGCTGAGTCAACCCTGAGCCGGTGAGATTTGAACCGCTGACCTGCTGATCTAGCAGTAGCCTGCAGTGCTGCTTTTAACCACTGCGCCACCTTGGCTCGGTGTCTCGTTTAACCAAAAGGGAAGTGAAATTGTTATGTCCATTGCGGTCATGTGATGTTTTGCTTAGTGACTGTAGCCCTTAGCAAAAGACTTGGAGGTCCTTAGCAAAAGACTTGGAGGTCCCAATTTGGTCACTCAACAAGGACTATATGAGTGGAAGTTTGAAAGATTCTAGCTTGTCAATTACCTCTGGTCCAGGTGGGCCTGATGGTCCCTGAGGTCCTGGATCTCCCATTTTGCCCTAAAATTAGAACCTGTATTATGAATCCAAGATTTTCTTGAGATACAGAAAATGAAATTGCATGTTATAGTAATGTGTGTTTTTTATGTCCAGCATTTGAATCTTGTTGAATTTAATAAGAAAATTCTTTGCCTTTTGGAAATTACTGCTGGATTAGTAAGAAAAAAATTACAAAGAGTATTAGTATTGGTAATAATACATTTTTAAATAATAATATTATAGTATATTATATTATAAAAAGCCAATGCTTTTATCACACATGTCATGATTAAATTTAAGATTGTACATATACAGAATCTAAATTTGAAACCAATAAATTAGTTCATATTGCTGGACTAAAACACTCCAGAGAAGGTCTGATTATGTGGGCAATAAGAGCTGATACCAGCCTGAAGTCACATGATCAACCAAAAATTCATTTTCAAAATCCATTACCAAAAGCTACCAAAAGCTAAATCATGAAATATTAAGGTTGCCTATTTTGTTAAATGGCTCTGCTATGGAAAAAATATTAATCTATGTTTAAATATTATATGTGATTACCCTTATAAAAGAGAACTGTATCTTATTCTAGTAATACATAAACAGTTTAGTTCAGAAGTAAAATACAGACAGACATTGACTTATAACTGTTCATTTAATGATGGTTCAAAGATATGATGACTTCAGAAAAAAGTATCTTATGATCTGTCCTCAAAGTTATGACTACTGCAACCCGTGCAGTCTTGTGATCCACATTCAAGAGCTTGGCAACCGGTTTCCATTTATAACAATTGCAGCGTCTTGCAGTTATGTGATCATGATTTATGATATTCCCAGCTGGCTTCTGACAAGCAAAGTCAATTGGGGGAGCCAGATTTGCTTCATAAATGCATGATTCACTTGATGATTGCAATGATTTGCTTAGCGACTGAAGCAATTTGCTTAATGATCATGGTAATAATGATCAATAAAATCAGGTCCAGTCATTATGACTTGCTTAACAACCGCATTGGTCAGTGCTATGGTGAAGTGTAGTCCAGATTCCCAGGAGGGAGGGAGGAATAACAGACAGCGAAGTTTCGATAATTTAGATGGGAAGAAGAGGGTCAAATCAATTATTACCTAGACATTTTCAGAGTATATGACGATGCAAATAGTTTGCTATTAATTTGGCAAGATTATGTCTATAGGAATAATAAAGGAAACTGCTTAGAAGTAACTCTGCATGTCTTTCTTGGGTTTTTGTTTAAAGCCTAATGGCGACCAAAATTCTGATCCTAATTAAGGACTACCTGTTTTGTCATCATTTTCCATTTATGAAACCTTATACAGTAACAAAATTGATTAATGCATAAAATGGAACAAAGGTTTTCATTGCAAAACTAAAATGATTTCCTAGAGTTCTTCCCCACTTCTTTTCTATATTGCTATGGTTGGAATAAATGATTTTTAAATGTTTTTCAAATTTTCAACATTCCTTCTAAGAGATGTGTATAGTTATGTATACATATATAATGTAATTCAACATGACAGATATTATTGGAATTTCACAAGTCCTGATTAAGAAAGACATTTAAAAACCTTTAAATACATTCAGTTCAACAACTTACATACTTTAATGCTGTCTGTTGTTATTTACATTTCTTTTATAATATATGCCTGGTAAGATTCAGTTTGCAATATTTTATATATTCTTGATTACCAATGTGCCAATAAAGTGATTCCAATTAAATATTTAAATCCAAGGCAGGCATTAACACATACCGAGGGTCCTGGTTTTCCTCGATTTCCTGGAAGCCCTGGCAAACCAACAGCACCCTTTGAGAAAAGAAAAGAGTCAGGAGTTGCTAAAATTAAAATAACATAAATAATTGCACTCTGCTATTAAAAACAGAAGGAAGATGATGCTATCATTCTTTCTAAAGAATATTTTTATTCTGTCCTGTCATTTGAAAGTCACAGTACAGGAAAATATAACAATTGCTTTGGTTTTTTCATAGATACTTACTGTTACAAATCTTTATGAAATATAAATAAAATAAGATGTTGGTATTTCCTTTTTTAAAGATCCCTTGATAGGACCAAGCTATTTTAATGCAAACATTTTAAAGCAAAGAAAAATGCTTTTAGCTTTCCTTCTGCTCTTACCTAACTCTATTCTGTTAAAGGAACATATATACTGTAGGTCGGAGTCAGTGGTGGGTTCCCAATCCCGTTCCGGGCCCGGTGTTGCCCACATGGACGCGTGCAGCACGCATGCATCATAGCTGCCAGCGACACTTCTGCAAGCCTCCACAACACTCCAGCTGCTCAGCGGAGCATTGCGCAGACGCTGTACGTGCCAAGAACCTGCTCAGAAGCGCACAGGGCTTTAAAGAACAGGTAAGGAGCTCGGGTGGGTGGGTGGGCCCTCTGGAGCACCGTACCGGAACGGTACTTGGTGTTCCGGGCAGGCTCTGGTACGCCTGCATACCGCCTGCAGCCCACCACTGGTCGGAGTAATAAATAGCAGTATTACATTATAAGCTGGATTGTGGTGCATGATTTCTCTCTCCCTCATTATGTATTTGTTTCCTATCAGTCAACCTGCAGGAGAACCGAGGAGGTAGAGATTTTAGATTATGCCAAAGTGTACTGTTTCTAAATATACCCATTTTATCAGAAAAGGAACAAGGTAAGCATATGACAGGAGGTATTATGCAAGAGAGTTTTACTTCTAATAAACTGGTACTATTTGTAACTGGCTCTGTCCCTATAGCAGCTACTTGCGGATGGGCATTTCCTTCATTCAGCAGCATTTTTGCAAGAAATGCCAATAAAAATTCCAAATGTCCCAACCAGGCCAAAAAGACCGAGATTCCTGGATGATGTAATCATTAATTAATTACTTAACAGTAATCAGAATGTTAAAAGTGGAAGATCCAAGAGATTTCATGTTCTTCTTCTTGATGCCTATCACCTTTAAAATCTCTGTGGGTCAAGAATTTTAGTGATATGGTGCTCGTTTCGGCAGCACATATACTAAAATTGGAACGATACAGAGAAAATTAGCATGGCCTCTGCGCAAGGATGACATGCAAATTCGTGAAGTGTTCCATATTTTTACCCCTCAGTTATTCTTGTTAGGTATAACTACTAATTGTACTGTTATAGAGACTAACTTGATTTTGTATTTAATAACGGCAGTAAGGTGGTGCAATACTGGAAGAAGGAAGATTTGCGTACTATTCAAGAATGGACATTAAAAGTAACAAACCCAGCAGAGATGGCTAAAACATCAGCATATCTCAAGGACCACTCAAATGAGAGATATAAACTGGAGTGGAGAAGATGGATTGACTATATTCAAAATAAATACAGGACTAAGAAATTCCAGATAGTTTATGACTGAGGAAACAAGGAATGATATAATCTGTTTAGAGTTAGCCTAGCAAAGAGGAGTTAAAGCTCAAATGAAAGATGATACTAACTTTCTTTAAGTTTATTTTAGAACATCTTTGTTAAAGATTTATACCCTGTATTTGTTCTGGGAAGTCGTGGGGAGGAAGGTTGGGGGGGGGAGGTTCGGGTGGGGAGGGTAGGAGGGGAGGTAAATATTTGCAAAAGTTTTTTTTTTCTAAAAAATTTCAATAAAAAAAATAAAAAGAAAAAAAAAGAATTTTAGTGATATGGACAATCTGTTTCAGAAAGCTGCCTGTAAGTATCAAGATGCTTCAACATGAATTTGAGTAATTCTCTAGTCTTTCCTTTGCTACTCACTGATATTAAGCAATTGGCAATGTCAGCTTTGGTTCCAAAGCAGCCAATTGCCACTTATTCAGCCCTTGCCGCCAGCTGAGAATAGAATAGAATAGAATAACAGAGTTGGAAGGGACCTTAAAGGTCTTCTAGTCCAACTCCCTGCTTAGGCAGGAAACCCTACACCACTTCAGACAAATGGTTATCTAACATCTTCTTAAAAACGTCCAGTGTTGCAGCATTCACAACTTCTGGAGGCAAGTTGTTCCACCGATAAATTGTTTTGACTGTCAGGAAATTTCTCCTCAGTTCTAAGTTGATTGGATGCTGGGGCCAGAGAGAAATGGAAAGCGCAAATAGAATTATGGCCCTCCTTTCTTCTCTTGCACCATACAATCTTCAGGTTTCTGTGAAAGAAAGTTAGAAGACACTGGAGGCACTCAAGTGGCTAAAACCTTTCTAAATGTCATAGGTCATGGTCCCAGCATTCTGTAAGTTAGCCCATATGACCTTGTTTCAATAATTGTTGCCCTATACTTTCTAATTGCACCCAATTGAAGGTTACACACACAATATAGATTGTGATAGCACTCATGAATCAATAACTTGATGAGACTGAAACAATGGACATTGCAGTACATATTGTAAAGTTTATATACATTTTATAAAATGAAGCTCTTTTGAATTTACCTTGTCTCCTGGATACCCCACCTCTCCTTGCTCTCCTGTAATGCCTTGTTCACCCTACAATGGCATTATATGATATAATTTTATCAAGGTATTATTATAGTACAGTACATTCAAAAATATGAGTTATAAATAACACATCTTATAATGTTTAATGAACACAGAAATAACATGCTTGCTATTATTTTAGAGACTAATATATTGTCCTGCTCTCTCTCTCGCAGTCTCTCTCTCTATATATATTTCCCTCTCTCTCTCTTTGCCTACATTTATGCCTGTATCTGTCTATGTGTCTATATAAAACTTCAGTGTCTCTAATAGTTAAAGCAGCTAATAAAATAAATAATTTTAATCACTAAAATATTAGATGTGGCCAGTCGGAATCACACATGAGCAGCTTCTGGCAAATAAAATTCAGATGACCTTACTGAAAAAAAAAGTCAGAAAAAGTTCCTATAGATAAGATTCAAAGTTTTAATTTTTTTTATAATGAAATTATTTAGATCACCTTATCACCTTTCAATCCAGGTTGCCCCATACTCCCTGGAAGACCCTATGGAAAACAAAGAAGAATAGCATTTAAGACTCTTTCACTGTTTACAGTAGCAACCTGGCTTCGTAATATCTCTACAATACTATACCGGAGGTCCAGGAATTCCAGGAAGTCCCGATGGTCCAGCTTTTCCCACAATACCCTAAAATATAATGAATAAAAATAAAATGAATAAACCCAGAAATATAATGAACAAACTGATGTTTCTTTGCATTTTGAGGGGAATACTTGAGGGGATACTGCTAAACAAATAATTCCCTCAACACTGTCAAACTATTCACTAAGTCTGCATTACTATTAATCTTTTCATCGTTCCTATCACCCATTTCCTCCCACTTATGACTCTATGACTGTAACTTTGTTGCCTATATTCTTACGATTTATATTGATTGTTTCCTAATACGATTTGATTGCTTATTTGTACCCTATGACTATCATTAAGTGTTGTACCTTATGATTCTTGACGAATGTATCTTTTCTTTTATGTACACTGAGAGCATATGCACCAAGACAAATTCCTTGTGTGTCCAATCACACTTGGCCAATAAAGAATTCTACTCTATTCTATTTCTATTTCTATTTCTATTCCTATTCTATTCATACTTCATAGGTTCCCTTCTTCTTTTTTCTCTGATCCATACTGAATTATCCTAAAGTTAATTTAGAAGAGAATATCTGTAGTTCAGAGTTGAGTCCTTGGTGGTCTCTGAGCATGATTGTTTGCCTGCATATATTTAATTACTTGACAAGGAAATATCAGTACTTCCTCTTGAAAAAGTACCTTTGGGACAGCTATGACCTGGATGACTAAGGATCTCCATAGACATTTAGTTATGCACTATGGGATGAACACCTTTGAATGGAGTGGGAGTATGAACGGATTTCCAGAAAAATTGCAAATTACGGGAACCATTTGCGCTTCAGTTTGAGATGCAAACTATTGTATACCAGGACCCTTGGGTAGCCAGAAGAACTGAGGCGGAGACGGGAATAAAGGCTAACAAGTTTATTCCCTAACAAGTACAGGCTAACATTCAGAACCGGCTTCAGACAGGAACGCGCGCTGCTCGTTTGGACAGCTCCCTTTTTATACTGGAGCTGTCAAACGACTAGCCAATCGGCTGTCGAGTACTTCCCGCTTAAACAACTTTATTTTAGCGCATGCTCAGAACGTGACACAAACTACATAGACTCATCCCAAACAGCCTGTGCCTGTCTTCAACAGTGAAGGGACACAGAGCAGAAAACATTCTGCAGAAAGTACAACGTCAACTTCCCAATGACAATCTCCAAGTGGCCTCAATGACTCTCTAAAAAAATGCAAATGACCATCTGTCTGCAAGGAATATAAATCCTTCCATTCCCAACAATCCAGTCAAAGCTGAAGAAGCTCCTTGAATGAGAAGCGAAACGTTGTCCAGTTCAAAAGTCCAGTTGCCTTTTGAAAAAGCACCTTTAGGATACTCATCCTTATATTTGTGCCAATTTTTAGTAACCTTACTTTCTAACCCTCATCCAAGTAATTTATAGATATGTTGAATGACAATTGACAGTTCTTCCAGCTTGATGGGAAGCCAAGTATGTTTGTCATTTTTTATACTCAGAACATAATTAATTTTTTTAATTGTTTGACAAATTTGTCCATATAGCCACGCGGCATATGGTTTTTACTTATAGGTCTTGCTGAAAATTATAAAATTGTAATCAGACAGAAGCCCTTTATCAGTGGAACACCTGGTCAGAAACCTAGCTTTATTTTTTCCATTATTATTATTATTATTAGCAACAACAGAATTGTATCACAGCGGCCAGTTGTTTCGCCGGATTTGGCATTGATTACTAGTCAGACCCCACCCAGGGGCCTAGGACATCGTAATGTATTTTCGTAATATGCATGCAGATCCAAGCAGTGCGGCTTTTTGCATTTGACTGATGGTGATTTTGTCAATTTTTAACTGTTTTAAATGTAATTCCAGTGCTTTTGGAATAGCACCCAGTGTGTCGATTACCACTGGAATTACCACTGCTGGTTTGTGCCATAATCGTTGAATTTTGATTTTTAAGTCCTGGTATTTCATGATTTTATCATATTCCTTCTTGCCGACCCTTGTATCACCTGCTATTGCGATGTCTATGATTGTAACCTTATTTTTCTCAACCAGTGTGATGTCTGGTGTATTATGCGCCAGTATTTTGTCCGTTTCTATACGAAAATCCCACAAGAGCTTGACCATCTGATTTTCGGTCACTTTTTTAGGCTTTTTACAGCAACCAGTTTGTTGCTGTTTTAATATTATAATTTTTGCACAAATTCCAATGGATCATTTGTGCTACTGAATTGTGCTGCAATTTATAATCAGTCTGCGTGATTTTTTTTACAGCAGCTGAGTATGTGATCAACAGTTTCATCAGCTTCTTTGCAAAGTCTGCATTTGGCATCATCAGAGGATTTTTCGATTTTGGCCTTAATGGCATTTGTGCAGATAGCTTGTTCTTGCGCAGCCAGGATTAGTGACTCTGTTTCTTTCTTTAATGTACCTATTGTTAACCATAACCAAGTTTGTTCACTGTCCACTTTATCTTTTATTTTTTCCAGAAATTGGCCATGCAGTGCTTTGTTCTGCCAACTCTCCATTCTTGATTTTATCACATCTTTTCTGTATTCTTGTTTCGTCTGTTGGGCCTTCAGTAGATTTTTGTTCTTTACTTCGATTAATAGATGTTCTTGACTCTCTTTTAAATAATCAGCCAGTACATGTTTTTCTTCTTCAACTGTTTGCTTCACTTGTAATAATCCTCTGCCATCTGATTTTTGGGGCAGATATAGTCTATCAATATCACCACGTGGATGTAAACTGTAGTGTATTGTCATTAGTTTCCTGGTTTTTCGGTCCAAAAGATCCAAATCAGCTTGTGTCCAGTTAACTATACCAGCTGTGTATCTTATAACAGGTATTGCCCAGGTATTTATGGCCTTGATTGTATTTCCACCATTCAATTTAGATTTCAAATTTTTCCTAACTCTGTTGGTGTACTCTTGCCTGACAATAGTTTTTACTTCTCCATGCTTGATGTTATCCAACTGCAGAATGCCTAAGTATTTGTAGGCTTCATTTTCTTTGCATTTAATTTATTGGCCATTGGGCATTTCAATTCCCTCACATGCAGTGATTTTGCCCCTTTTTATAGATACAGTGGCGCATTTTTCCATGCCAAACTGCATTGAAATATCGGTGCTGAATACTCGGACTGTGTTTGTCAATGATTGGATTTCTATTTCTGACTTTCCATAGAGTTTCAAATCATCCATATATAGTAAATGCGAATTTTTTTCAGCTTCTTTGGCTGTTTGGTAGCCTAATTTCATTTTTTTTAAGATTACTGATAGTGGGATCATTGTGATGATGAAGAGAAGAGGTGAAAGTGAATCACCCTGGAAAATTCCTCGCTTGATATTAACCATTCCGTAGATCTCATTCCCTACTGCCAACTCAGTTCTCCATTGTTTCATCGCCTTTTCAGTAAAGGATGTAATATTTTTGCTAATGCCAATTGTTTCTAAGCATTTTATGTTCCA